>NW_007259801.1:736604-885246 GCF_000164805.1 Carlito syrichta
TCCCCCATCACCCACCTCCGCCCCCAGCACAGCCCTCTCCATCTGCCTGTCCCTTTCCTCATCTCACTTAAAAACACATGCACTTTTATTTAGGAATCATCAGACTCTGGAATTGGTAAGAAGGGTACGGAAGGGCCCACGTGTCCCCCACCTAGCCTCTGCAGTGGTTTCACCTTCCCTGTGGGTGCCGAGGCCCCGTGCGGGCAGACTGCGGGCCCCGCTCACTTACAGTGGGTTTTACATGTGTATGTGTGTATCGATGTTTCTATGTGTGGGTGTGTCTGCGTATATGTGCGTGCTTGTGTGTATATGTGCGCTTATCCCTAAGTGTGTCTGCATGTGTGTGGACATCTATGTGTCTACGTGTATCTGTGTGTCTACAAACGTGCATGCCTGTGTCTGTCTGTGTTTACGTACGTGCATACCCGTGTACATGTGTGTATGTATTTATGTGGGTATGCATATGTATATATGTCCATGTGTGTTTGAGTCTCTACGTGTGTGTTTGTGTGTGCATCTGTGTGTGTCTGCATGTGTATTTATGTGTGTGTATCTATCTGTGCATTTTGTGTGCATCTGTGTGTGTCTGCATGTGTATTTATGTGTGTGTATCTATCTGTGCATTTTGTGTGCATCTGTGTGTGTCTGCATGTGTATTTATGTGTGTGTATCTATGTGTATCTATGTATGTCTGTGTATGTGTGTGTTTGCATGTGTATCTGTGTCAGTTTTCATGTGTGTATATGTACATGTACCTATGTGTATGTGTCTGCATGTATTTTTGTGTTTCTGCATGTGCATCTGTGTGTGCCTGCATGTGTGTATCTGCATGTGTGTCTTCATGTGTGTGTCTGTGTGTGTATCTGCATGTGTATCTGTGTATGTGTGTCCATGCGTGTGGTCTCATCACGTGCAAACCTGTGCAGCCACCACCACAGCTGAAGTTGAGGCTGCCCCCCCGCAGGCCTCCGCGGCGCTGGCCCTGATGGTCGCACCCTCCCTCCACCCATCCCTAAGCCTGAAATCACTCATCTCTTCTTCTCTGTAATTGTGCCATTTCCAGAATGTTTCAAAAATGGAATCCTATGATTTGTAACCTTTTGAGAATCATGCCCTTGAGATCCATCTGAGTTGCCAGCGTACCCACCGTTTCTTCCTTTTGTTGCTGAATACTATTCCTTGGTCTGGATAGAGCATGGTCGTTTAACACGCTCCTTAAACACTTCCATGGCAATGGCCTTGAAGGCAGACCAAGAGCCCAGGAGGGAAGGCCATGGATTCTCCCTTCCAGTGCCAGGACCCTCTGCTTTCCAAGGGTGGGTGGAGGGAGGTAGGATGGCCTGTGCACAGAGGTATGGGCAGGCCCACCTGGTGGGGACCCCTGCAGTGTAGGCACCTCCTCCAACAGAGGCCACACGACCCAGGATCGAGGCTGCCTGTGGGGCCGGCAAAGCAGGGGTGGGGGGCTGGAGGGCCAGGCTGCACCAGCAGGGCCAGGCCTGCTGCGGGCCCAGCTGGGAGTCACTGGGAATGAGTTGCCCACCGTGCTATCATGCCATCTTGGGAGATGATGCCACAATGAGGCCGGCAGCGGGAGCAGATAATGCAAACTAAAACGTGTTCGGTGGAGTGACAGAAGCGGTGGGGACGGAGCTTCCTGGAGACAGCCACTCAGGAGGGTTCTGCTCCCCATGCTAGGGACTCCTGACAGGGAGCAGCTTCTGATCAAAGGAGAAAGGAAACGGCGACCCAAGCAAAGGAGGTGCCCAATGCTCCCCACCCCGCTGAAGAGGCTTTCCGTGAAGGCTGATGAACACTTGGAGGGACAAGGACTCACACACTCTTTTTCCAGGACCAGACCCAGTGCCCAGGGTCGAGGGAACTGCGGTCTATGTGTTTGTCTGAGCATCTACATGTATGTGCTTGTGTGTGTATCTGTGTGTGTCTGCATGTGTATCTATGTGTGTGTCTATGTGTGTGTATCTCTGTGTTTCTATGTATGTGTGTGTCTGCATGTGTATCTGTGTCAGTTTCTATGTGTGTATGTGCACATGTATCTATGTGTGTGTATCTATGCACGGGGCGACTATCAGTCCTGTGGCCCCCAACTTGACTGACAGTCACCACCCTGTGGTCAGGCCTCTGGATCTCAATTTCCCTAATGGCAGAATGGAGACGGCCACATCAAAAGGGTCTCCCGAAGATGCCGTGGGAGGACAGGGTTGAGCCCCATCAGTGCTGCAGACAGCAGACGTGCACGGAGCCAGAGCCAGGGCCGGAACCGGAGCAGCTCCCAGGGCAGAGTCTCCGGAGGGGCAGAGGGAGACCTCTGTGGGACAAAAAGAAGCAGCAGTGACAGAGACGGCGATTGCATCCTGAGGGCTGCGTGTCTGGCCCGAGGGTGCTTGTCCACATTCGGCATCCCATAACAACTTCCCAAAGCAAAGGGTGGCAAGCTCACTCCCAGGAAAGGAGATGAGCACCACAGGCCCCAGCTAGCCTGGGAGGCTGCAGACACTGGCCCAGCCTCTCTGCTACCCTGGCACTCAGTAGGTGCAGCCACCCCGGCTACAGTCTTCAGATAATCGGAGTGTCAGAGGTCTCAGGGACCAAACCCCAGGCACACGCTTGGCTCCCAGGTCTGTTTGCGCAACAGAGCGCCTGGCAGACACATTCTCCCTGGTTCCAGTCCCTTTTCAAACCAGATCCATTTGATTTCTCATCTTTATTTTGGCAGGGGGAAAAATGTAATTTCTTCTAATTTAAAATTTAAAAAGTCATCATCCTCATCAACATGCACTCAGCTCAGATGGTGTTTGGGAAATTAGCTCTGTCATTCTTGCACACACCAGCACAAGGCCTGGCAGCAGGGACAGGTTCTCTCACCCGGACACTTCATATACCCCCTTGCCCTGTGGGGAGGGACTGAGCCCTGCTGTGGGCTGAGGGAAGCATCTAGAGGCTCCGGAGAGCAGGCCAAAGGCAGGTAGGAGAGCTGGTGTATGGAGCAGGACTCCAACCAGTGTCTCACCTTGCCCTGCCTAACTTGCTGTGTGACATCCTACTTGTGAACTCACCTCTCTGGTCTGGATCATCCCATCTCTGACATCAAGATGGCGTCACACGGGACATGTTATGACACCACAGGGGTTCACAGAAGGAGTGGGGGAGGTCATGGAAGGCACAAATACAAGCAAAGGCACTAGACCAACCAAGGTGATACACCCAGGTTTGCCACAAACACATTGCGTGACTTGGGAAGCCAAGCAGCCACCCTGACCCTCAGTTTCCTAATCTGCAGAAGGGCTTGGTGCCCAAGTTATCGTGAGGCACATGACTGGTCGGTATGTGTTGCCTGGCACAGGGTCCGACTTTCCACAGGAGTTCCTTCTGGACAGGGCCTCGGGATTTACGTGCTACATGGATGAAGGCCACACATGCCATGTACCTCGAGCAGAAAGATCAGTTCAGATTCTTCGACTTCTATTTGGGGAGTCAAAGACTGAACTCATCCAATCCCACATTTTTCAGACAGAAAGACAGAAGTTAGGGGAGGCTAAACCGCTTGCCTAACATTCCTGCGTGTGTTTTGAGAGGGGTAGCCCCAGATCCCAGGACTGGAGCCGAGCTCCCTGCCCCATGAAGGAACTGCACCTGGGTTCTGCTCCCAACAGCTCGCAAGGAACCGGCACCACCTAGTATTGGCCATTGCTTTTGTGGCGCTGAGAGGTACAGAGAAGTGAGGAGACATTCCCAAAGCCACAACTGCCTGTATTTTTCAGGGTTTCTGGTTGCAAGGGGCAGAAACACAACACTAACTTAGAACAAAAGAGGCTGGGGCAGAAGCACTAACTTAGAACAAAAGAGGAGTTATTAGTTCACAAGAATCCTATACAGCCAACCCATAGGAAGCTCAGCACTCAGTTGTTTAAAATGTGAGTATTAAGGGCCAGGTGCCAATTCAGGTGTTGGCAAAATAGAGAGGACAAGTGGACAAATGGACAGTAAGAAAAACACAGTAGCGAATATCAGAAAGTGACAAGTGCCCAGGTGATGGTGGAACAGAACATGACAGGAGTGTTTGGAATTGGTGGTCAGGGTAGACGCCTCAAAGGAAAAACATGTAGGCTCCAGGAAGCCTCTGGGCTTCATGAGTCCTGCCACTGGGGACACTCTCTCCCCTGTTTTCCTCTGAATGTCAGCCTCACCCTCTCCCTGTGTGGTGCAAAACATAGTGCTGATGGCTCACTCTGAGGTTCACACTGGGGTCCAGAGTCTGACATTTATTAATAGGAAATCCCAAAGAAGCATTTGATTGGCCCAGATTGGGTCAGGTGGTTGTTCCTGCACCAATCAGCTCTAGGCAGTGGGCAGGCTCCAGTGAGGACTGACAGCTCCTGTAGCATCCACATGGTTGGAGAGGGAGGAAGAATGACCATAGTCCTTGGTCAGAACAGGGTAGTTCCACAAAGTATCAGAGCTAGGAGAGAGTGCTGATCTCACATCCTCTCCTTATCCCACAGCTGCCCCTGAGGGGTTGCTAGCATCCTCTTTCTGCTTTGCATGGCACCAGGATTTCAAGTCAGTCACACCTTCCATTCAATCTGAGAGGTCCTCTGTGCCTCCTCGGTGCCTGACACCCCATCAGAGCCCATCTACCTGTCCTTGAGCAGGTGTCTGCACTGGGCTCTGAGGGCTTCTCTACTCTCTACCCCAGCCTCTTCCCAAATCTCCTGGTCCCGTGACACAGATAGCTGTGACTTGCTCTGGACAGAGCTTTAGAAGCCCGCCGTTTTCCTGCAGGATGGCCTGGACCACCTGATCTACTTTCTGAGAGTCTCAGCCTCCTGTCTTGAAAGTTGGGAATGATAGTGTCCACTTCTTAGAGTTGCTACAGGAGTGAAGCACATGGCAGGAAGGCACCACGGGCCTGGCTTGGCGCTGACCACAGGAGCTGCTGATGGCCCACTGGGTGTCTGGGAGGACCGTGGGAATGTAGTGCCTGGGGTGCTGTCCACAGAAGCATGATGCTGAAGTCCCTGCTCCACAGTGATGGGGAAAGAACCCATGGGCCTGTAGTGAGAGGGTTGGTGGTAAGACTCAGGTCACGGGCATGCTGATGCAGGGAACTGCTGGGTTGGAAGCCAGAAATGACCACAAGTTTGAGCCTTCTGGGCCCAGCAGATGCGTACAGACCCAGGAAGGGCAGGAGGAAGCCCAGAGTGTGTTCTTGGCAAAATTCTTTTTGGAACTGCTTGTTTTCAGATTCTGTGCTGGTCTGGACTCCCCTAGAGGAAAAGCCATCCTCCCTCCTCCTAGTCTGGAGACAAGCTCAATGGGCATAGGGCCTCCCAGGAAGAACTCATCTTCTGCCATTTTCCAATGAGTCATGCGTCATGCAGGCTATGGAAATGACTGCCCCTGCCATGCCACTTTGGAAAGCCAGCATAGATGGCAACCACCCATAGCAGTTCTTTGGCCCAGGAGGCAAAATCAGTGGACAAGACAGAATTCCCCCAACACCCAGTGGCTGAGGCAGGGGAGAATTGGAGTCTAACATTTTCCTTGGGATACTGTCACCACCATAATCCAACAGCAGCCTTGGGACAGGGCTTCCTGCTGAGTTGCAGGTAGATACTTCTTTCTCTCCTCCCAGGGTCTGTCCTAGCCTCTTATGTAGAATTGGTGCCCACCCACCCTCAGAAGTGCCCAACCTCAGCCAAGGGTGGGTGGGCAACCTCTGGACAAAGTGATGGCAGAGGCCAGTTGCCCCATGTCCCCTGGGTTTTGTCACACTGCTGGGATCTCATCAATTCTCCATTTCCAGAGTCAAGCAGAGCCCGCTGTTAAACACGCAAACCCCTCGGGGTTAAGGAGCTGTCACCTCCCTACATTCCCAGAAAAGACCTTGGGACATGTCAAAACAGGATACTTTCCCCATCTTACCGCTAAGATGAGTCTCCGCGTGGAGCTTGCTGGAGACAATCCCCCCACTGGCTTGCTGCAGTGTGTGCCCCTCAACCATCTGGTTCAGGCATTTTGGACTCCTGGTAAAATTGAAGCATGCTACCTAGGAGCATTAAACTAACAGCTGTGGAAGCTCTACTCCTTGTCAAGCACCTGACGGATGTCACCCCATTACCTCCTCATAACCCCCCTGTGTGGCAAACAAGGAGCTGGGGTCAAAGCCACAGCAACACTAAGACTTGGATTTGAATTCTGTTCTGTCATCTCAGTGGCACTCTTGGCCAGAGGAGCCGGCAGATGCTTGAGTCCCTCCAACTGAAGCAGGGGCGGGAGGCAGTAGAGAGGATGCCTGGGCTTTTGGAGCACTGTCCACAGAGGCGAGGTGCTGAAGTGCCAGTCCTCAGTGCTGGGAGGAGAGCTTCAGAAAGTGTGCCTGACGCAGACAGAAAACCAAGCATACACTGAATGGAGGTTAGAAGTTCTGGGCCTCCTGGGCCCAGCAGAATCCAGACCCAAGAGGTCACAAATAAGTCCCCTGGTTCTGTCCTTTTTCCCATGGGAAAAGCAGGGGTCACCAAACTTCTTCTCACTCCCACCCACTTCCTTCTGTCACCCCCATGTCATTTCCATGTCTCCTCTGTTGACCTCCAAGCCCTGGCTTCTATTTCTTGGATGATTCTCTTAGCACCTGAGTTTAATTGTCACCATTCTGCTGCTTTTGGAAGGCCAAGACTCAGCTAGGAAGGCAAAAATGTGGGTTGCCACCTCAACGGGAAGGGGTCTACCCAGGGCTGCTGAAGTCAGTGGACCCAAGACTGAGGATTTCCATTTATGGTGGCTGAAGCCATGGTAGTCAGTCTGGCATTCGGTACCAGTGAGGGTGTAGGAATAGCCAGAAGCAGGCAGAGGATCATGGCACTAAGAGAAACAGGAAGGGCTGCCCAGAAGCAAGACTGAGGCTGAGGTGGTGGCACTGCTCACTTTTCGCCCCATGAGTAGGAGTGTGATGCTCCAGGCTCAAGCAAGGACCAATAGTAGGTGACGGCCGTCCTTTGGTGCCCAGGGAAGGTCATCAATTGTTCTCTTATTCAACAGCGTCTGCCCACCAGGCATGGTGCCTTACACCTGTAATCCCAACACTTGGAGAGACCAAGGTGGGAGGATTGCTTGAGCCCAGGAGTTTGAGACCAGTCTGGGAAACACAGCAAGACCTCATCTCTACAAAAAATCAAAACATTAACCAGATATGGAGGCACCCACCTGTAGTTCCAGCCACTTAGGAGGTTGAGGCAGAAGGATTACCTGAGCCCAGGAGGTCGAGGCTGTCACAAGCCATGACTGCCACTGCACTCTAGCCTGGGCAACAAAGTAAGATCCTGACTCCAAAAAAAGCAGTATTTATCCAGTGCTTATTCTATGCAGACCCAGTGTCACCAATGTCTAAAAGCCTCTCCTGACCCCCATCCAACCCTACCGAAGCTGAGGACGTCCAGTGTGTGCTCTGGGAATTGCCACTCATTGCTCATGTGGCCTGACACCTTCCACCCTGAGACATGGGTGCACAGGAATAGGACCACGACTCACTCCCTCACCACCTTGTTCCTACTGCCTGAAACAATGATCAGCACATAGTAGTCATTTAACACTGTTGAACAAGTTCATTGACTACATGAGCATATTGCTTTTGCATGTTAACGTCAAGTGAGAGCTTCACCTTCGAACAGCCCAGGCTCAAGGCCTGAAACTTTCTCTCTAAGGCCGAGCTACGATGTAAACTCTGGGTGCCTCTGTTTTCCCTTCTCTACAATGGGGCTAGGAGTCATTGACTTCTTAAAATTTTATTTTAATTTATTATAGAGATGCGAGGTACAAGTCAGGATTAGCTACACATGTAGGTTGGGCGCAGGTGAAATTTGAGCTTCCCACTGGTCCCCTTTCCCTGGTTTAGGACCAAGTACCCTTTGTGTTGTTACGTGAGCCTCCCCACCCCCCATCACACTACCCTCTTTTTTTCAGGACTGTCCTGAGAAGAACAAGAAGTGACAGATGTGTGATGGTTTTGCCCACAGTCAGTGGCTGCCCGTGCGTTCTCTCTCCTAGATCATTCTCCTGAAGGAAGCCTCTGGGTCACACGTCACAGAGGATCACATGCTGCAGGACCAGGTGCTCAAGGGGTACAGGGGGGACAAAACTGAGACCATTCCCACAGTGAGGATGCCTTGGAATGAGCCAGATAGTCCAAGGTGGGTTGCTTCAGCTGAGGTCAAATTGGAAAGACTGACTGAAGTTGAATTAATGGCCAAGATTGGGTAGTAGTCAAAAAAGAAAAAGAAAAATACTGGATGGAGAACAATTGAAATGAGTGGAAGGAATTGAATTTAGCCGGAATGAAGAAAGAAAATCGAATTGAATGAAAGGAATTCAATAGAATGAAATTAAAATAAATTGAATTGACTCGATTTGATTTGAATTGGGGCGTCAAAGTAAAAACTGGAAGGCGCGGAGACGGAGGTCTAGGATTGCACTGAATTGAGGGAATTGAGAATCTGAGACAAATTAGAGGAATTGAGTTGAACTGAAATTTTTGGAACACATGACTGCAGCTTGAGTTCATTTTATCTAAGGTCAGAGAAGCCCAAATACCAACGTTTTCTCCCAGCTGAAATGCACTTGTCCTGTGGATCTGGTTGTTTAGAGGGCATTTACGGAGCACCTACTGCATGCAGGTCCTGAATCCAATCTGTCCCCTGTCCCCAGGGTGCTTAAGTATAACAATTGACTGCCAGTGTGCTGAGTCCCTGAGGCTGGATCACAGAGACAAGTAAGCAGCACGACAAGCTAGGAGGTCTCAAGGGAACAGCCTGGAAGGAGGAGGGGTCCACCTACTCTCTTTTGTTGTTACTGTTGTGATTGTTGTTAGAATTTCAAACAGCTTTATAAGATATAGTTCACATATCATAAAATTGAGCACTTAAATGTAAAGTTCAATGCCATTTTTAGTACATTCACAAAATTGTACAACCACCACCATCTAATATTAGAATATTTTTAATACCCCTTCCTCCTGAAACAAACTCTGTTTCCACTAGTAGTCACTCTTAAATTCCTCACCACCACCCCAGCCCAGTCCCTAGCAATCACTAATCAACTTTCTGTCTTTATGTATTATGTATTTGACTTCTTAAAAAAATTTTTTTTAATTATACAGATGTGAGGTACTAGTCAGGATTGGTTACACAAGTAGGTTGGGTGCAGGTGAAGTTTGGGCCTCCAACTGGTCCTCTGTTTCCCTGGTTTAGGACCAAGTACCCTTTGTGTTGTTACGTGAGACTCCCCCACACCACCTCAGCAAGGTCCAGCAACTCCCAATCCCTCCCTTGCGCTAATGGATTAAGGTTCATGTCCCACTTATGAGTGAGAACATGCAGAATTCAGTTCCTCGCTTCTGTGATAGATCAAATTGGTTTCCAATTCCATCCAATTTGCTGCAAAATCCATGATTTTGTTCTTTTTTCTGGCTGCATGATACTCCATTGTGTATATGTACCACATTTTTTATTTCAAACGCATGGTGTACATTTGATCCTAGGACCAGCAAAGTAACCACACATTGAGACCATAGAGATGACAGCTTGAAAATAGGTGGTGCTTTGGGCACTGAGCTGACCCTCAGTTTTGCCATCTGTTAAATGGCGATGGTAGCAGTTTCCTTGAAGGCGTGTTTCCAGAAGATAGGAAAAGTCAAAGTTTCTTTCTTGTATTCTTTTCTCCTTTCCTTTGTTAATAACCAATGCAGTAACACTCACACATACACCCAACCTCTGCATTTGTTAATTTCTGGAGCTTTCCCTTAAGCTGCCCAAAAGATACTAAGATTTTTAGAAACAACTTTTGGAGTCCCTTGACCATCCATCTGTCTCCTAGAGGCTAAAGGCACAGTCAAAACAACCTCTTGGGCCTCGGAGTCTGCTCCCACCCTTCTCCCCAGCCTCCCACTGTTTCTCCACAGGCACCCCAAACGCCACCCTCAGAATAAACCACCAGCCCTGTCTTCTCAAACATCTGTGTGCCTCAGCCTTGCAGCTGTCCTGTGATCCTCCTCATTCTCCTGGACTCAGAGCCACAAACTCCTCCTCCAGGGACACCTCTTGTGCCCCCAGACGGGGTTCACCTCACTGACCTCTGCCCATGGTCCCCCTCATCCTCTCTAAACACTCGCTACACTCTGGTTGGCTTTCTGGACTCCCTGCAGCACCTGCAAGTAGGGCCTGGAAGTTTCCATTTCCAAGCCCAGGAAAGGGTGTAGGCTCCACACCCGGGGTGATAGTGACTCATGTGCATCGATAGTGGGCTTTCTTTCTGAGGCTTCTGGTCCCAGAGCTTGTTTCCTTGGGAAGCTTATCAAGGACTTTTCTAGACACCTCTGCCTTCATAGCCCAATTGCCAGGAAAATTCACCAGAGCACGTGCCACCCCAGGAAGATGAATTTAGCTGCTTCTGAGTGTTTTTGCATCTTCTCTCTGTTATTTTCCCCCAACTTGTGTCAAGTTCAAGGATTTTTAGTCAATTACTCTAAGAATACCTCGGCCTTGTTTTTGTAGTTCTAATAGGCGTTTAGCGCACGTGGAGAACTGCTCACATGCCGCCTCCTGCCGGTTCCTCCCAAGCCGTCTCTGCTCCTGGTTTGGCCTAATTTTTTTTTTCTTTACACACTATACGTCCCTAATCCACACATGCTGGCCGGTTATTTCCGGTGAGGCAGGTTTTCACTCCTGGTTTATATGAGCACAGAGATGCCAGAGTGCTGCAGAGGAAACCTCCAGCCCTGGTGTCATTCTGCCAAGGCCCTGCATGCAAACCCAGCTCTCCTGCTTACTAACTGTCCCACCCTGGCTGGAGTCCTTAACCTCTTTGAGCCTCAGTTTTCATAGCTTTTAAAATGGGTTTAATCAGAAATACCTCTCGGAGCATTGTGTGGGTTAATGAGGTAATGCATAAAGTATGTTTCATGTATAGCAAGTAATAATCAGTAGCTATTACTCCTAATAATAATAATAATAGGTGGCAAAATACTAATTGATTCATACCACACTTTGTTTAGGTAAAACACCCTCACTCTTTAAAGAAATTTTGAAAAATGCAGAAAAGTACTAAGAAAAAAATGAATCAACCAAGCTCCATGCTTTTACCCGCAAAATCACTCTCACCTGCATAGTGCTCATGCACCAGTTTTTCCTCCGCACATAAACTTTGAGCATTTTAATAACTCCTCGCATAAAAATATCTGAACTTTATACATCATATGCATTTCCATGTCTTTACAGAAATTCTTATAAGGTCTTTATTTAATGAAGAAATTAAGCCTTTGTCATATTTGCTGCAAATATATTTCCCAGGTCCTTTTTTTTTTTTTTTTTTTTTTTGCCACTTAATTTGATGGTTTAATTTTGACTTGCAGAAGATTCTCATTTTTATGCAGTCAAATCTGTCCATATTTTCTCTCCTGATTCCTTGTATTAGTTCTAAACTTAGGAAATCTTCCCTCTCCCTAGGCATGATGAATATTAAATTATACTTAATTCTCACTTTTCTTTGCCCTGATTTTTAAAATATATATACATATATATCTACTTAATGCTAATCCTGATGGAATTTGGCTCAGTGACAGGGTCGAGGTGGGACCGAGTCACTCTGTCAGCCCCTTCACACCCCTTGCAGGGGAGGGGCCCTCCTCCATGCTCCTCGAGCCCCCAGGGCTGCCCCCCACCAGGGTCATGCTGGGTCTCTGCCCACACGGCCCTCCCTGCTCTATTCTTCCTGAACTGCTACTGGAACAAGCTTGTGTGCTGGAAATTCACTTCCAGAGGAACAAATGGGCTAAAATTCTTGAAATACTCCAAAGTGGGCCCAAGAGAAAATGACCTCAAAAATGGGCCAAATTGCCGCTAATGTGACACATTTGGTGAGTAACTCCTCCTTCCAGCCTCTCCATCTTCTCCTCCTGCCTCCGGGCCGTCCTACCTGCTCTTAGAACTCTGTTCTGCAGCGGGCTTCAGCGTCCCAAGTCCGTCTCTGCTGCCCTGGGCTGTCGCCCCGTGGGCCCCACCCCTCCTTGTTCCACTGTTTTCCCGGGAAGAGCTAACCCAGAGCACAGGCTGGGCTAGATGTTGCTCTAACTCACAATGACCTCGCTAGACAAGGGCACCACTGCCCACATTGCAGAAGGCTAAACCAAGGCACTGAGGCTTCACGGCCCTACCACCATCACCCAGGGTGTGGCAGGTGGCACTGGATGGCAGACCCAGGTTGGTCGACTCTGGACCCAGGTTCTGCCCAGAAGCATTTAGGGGTGCCCCAGGTCTGGGAGTGCTATGCTCATAACCCATTATCCCTCTCCTAGGGGACAGGGCACACAGGCGTTCAGAACTGGACACCTGACTTGCGCCCTCATAAACCTCAGTTTACCCTACTTTGAAACTCGAAACCAAGACTGGGTGGCTGATCTTTCACGTCCTTCTGGGTCAACTCTGCCATGCTTCTCAGGCCCCGAAGGTCCTGCTGAAGTGGGGTGGACTTGGCTGCCCCACATCTGCCCCTCGTTCCCCATCTCTGTCCTTCCCAGAGGATCCCACATGGGAATAGAGCCCAAAGGATCAACAACGGCCCGCTGATGGACCAAGAAAGAACTGCACAGACAGGTGGAGGGGAAAGGGGGCTCAAGTGAACCCAGAGAGGGCGCCCACCCCAAGAGAAAGGTAGCAGTCTGCCCTGGCAGGGGGGAGCAGGAGGGCAGGCTAGGGGGTGGAAAAGGAGGGATAGCTAGGGAGTGGAGAGTGCCGTTGCCTGCCTGGAATTCCTTGAGGGTACCCAGGACAAGGAGAAGCGGCTGGGAGGTGTGCCCACCTGGAGCATGGGGCACAGGCAGTGTCCTCTAGGGCACAGCACCTCCCACACACACAGAGCCTCAGACTCCGGCCAACCAGGTCAGCGACTCCTCTGGTCGGCAGGGGGAATCCGGCAAGGAAAGCAAGAGGCGTTGCCCGTGCGACACACACTTCTCACCCATCTTCTGTTCTAACCCTCAGGACAGGCCCATAGCAAGGTAACATCATCTCTGTTGCACAAAGGGGGAGGTGAAGGCAGAGGAGGTGACATCCAGAGACACTCAAAGGAGAAGACAGACTGAGAACTGAGCTCAGTCCTGTCCAGCCTGATGCCCTGGTCTGCCTGGTCTTCCTGGTGCCCAAACCGTGGCTTGGGTGCAGGGTCCAGGGCTGGGCTGGCAGTGACAACAGCAGCACGGGGACACTGAGATGCAGCTCCTGGCTTCAGGAAAGAAGTCCTGGCATGGGAGATGGGGCTCTGGAAGTCTCCACTCACTGATGGATGGCAGGGCCTGGAGCCGAGTCGCTCAGCGGTGTCATTTGAATTCCAGCATGTTTATGGGGTTCCGAGATGTTTGCCAGGAGGAGAGGGAGTGTTTGGCCCGTCAATTTCCTCGTTAATCATGCAGGACATTTGGTAATTAGAGCACTTGCCATCCCACTGCTGGGCAGGGCTGTTATTCACTCTCCATTGTGCGACAGGTGCCAGGAACCTTGGCCTCAGGGCTGGCCCAAAAGGTGTCCTGCCGAAGCAGAGGCGGGGGGGCAGTAGTTCCTGCCTCTCTGACCCAAAGCACTGTGTGCATGAAGCACTATGTGCACAACACAGGCACCGGCACTGCGGGGACTCAGTGCAGCTGCCGGAGTCAGTCCAGTCAATCCTGGAGGCAGCAAGGTTCTAGGAGGTCAGTGGACCTCAGCAGCCTGCAGACCCCACCCCACTCCCAGCAGGACCCCACCAGAGGTGGCTGCAAGGGTGAGGGAGAGCATGGGAGGCTCTGTGAAGTCATCACTGACAGCGCTTTCAGGGAGGAAGACATTTCTGAGAGCTCTGCCACACGCCACCTTGTTAAGGCCGCCTTGTTAAAGCAGAATTGTTGCCTTTTATGAGGCTCTTCCTAGCATGGCCCTTCCCTGTGAGCAGGGATCCAGCTGCTGGTTGTCGGGGCCAGGCCTTGGGCCTGTGCCCCAAGCCTGTGTGCTGGCTGGAGAGACCTACCTGCCGCCCCACGTATGGAACCCTTGGGTCACTGCGGGGAGGGACCGCAACAGGGGAGAGGACAAGACCCGGGACCCTCGGCTATTTGTGCAACACTGGCAATGTGATAGCACGACTCCTTCCCACCATGCCTGCCCCACAGAGGTCAGGGGGCAGCAGACATCAAGCATTGGCCTCCTCTGTACCCAGCAGGGCCCTGGAAGGTCCCCTGGGACCTGCGACATGGATGTCCCCCTCTTGGTTTATAGGAAAGGGAAATGCTGAGAGCCGATAAGGGGCTTGCCCAGGGTACATTGTCTGCAAGGATCAGAACCCAGGGTTAGAAAACAAGCCACAGTCTTCGTCTCTTCAGTCTGCTGTGACAAAGTACCACAGAATGGGTGGCTTAAACAACAGACGTTTATTGGAGTTGCAGACAGCCATCTTCCCACTGTGTCTTCACGTGGTGGGAGAGGGAGGCCGCTTCCCAGCGTCCCTTTTATAAGGGCACTGATATCCTATTCATGAGGCTCCACCCACCTGACCTCATCACCTCCCAAAGGCTCCGCCTCCTAAGGCCATCACATTGGGAGTCAGGATTTCAACATGTGAACTTGGTGGGGATATAAACATTCAATCCGTTGTACCACCAGACCCTAAGTTCTGTGTCCTTCCCTCTTTGTCCTGTCCACGCCCTACGAGACAGGCAGGACGGGCTGATAAACTTAAGCCAGAGAGCCTGTCACATAGAAAAGCATGGCGCTGGACCAGAGGAGCACAGCCACAGTTCCCAGACCCCGAAGTACACCTGGGATGTGCCCGGACCTGGCTCAGAGACCAATAAGGCAGCACCCGCCATGGGAAGCTCACGGCCTGGGATGGAGGAGGGGGAGATGGGTATAACAAGACAAAGATCTAAGGCAGAGGGTGCAGAGGTGAAGGTGTCATGGGGGCAGTGGGGGGATCAGATATGCTTGGCGAGCATCTATGGGGCAGCTGGACAGATATTTGAGGGCACCCTTGATGGTAAACTCCAGGGCAGCAGGATCCTGCTCTCAGTGCACCCCTGCACAGGGCCTGGCACGGGCTGTGCTCGGTAACCATTTCCTGAGTGGGTGAATGAGTCCTCTAGTTCTGAAGACCCAGAGTCCATGGGAATAGTCTCTGGGAATAGTTCTTTCCTCCAAAGCCCCAAGTGGATGTTACCCTCTCTGCCTAGCGCCAGGTGGAGCCCACACTGCTGGTCCTCCAGCAGAACCGTGACTCCACCCCCTTTGCCACTCTGGTGTGCCCCTTTCTCTGGCTTTTGCTGCTGCGGCAGGTGCCCACGAATCCTTGTAGGACCATCCGTGGGGGCCCAGAGCCCCTCATCCAACAAGCCTGGGATGGCTGGAATGGCATGCTCCTGGTGGGCACATGAGGCCAGTCTTCCCAGCTAACCCCACACTTCCTCCAGAGCCCCCGCAGGGCCCCAGCTGCCCTGGAGCACTGCCTGCGGGACCATGTCCCCTCCACACCCTGCCTGGCCTTCACGGATATCTCCCTAATCCACTGTTTGGGCTTAAAGTGAAGTCTGACTCTGGGAACATTCCCACCCCCAGGGTTTTGAGTGGCATTTGGATTTGACATGTCTACAGGACCCAGAGGTGCTGGAACTTGGAACGAGGGCGGAGATGTGTCGATTCAGACAAGCAGAGGAACCCTGTCGCTTGCAGTTCGACTCAAGTCAGAGCTCAGCCCAGTGCCCACAGTGAGGACTCCATGGGCTTGGAAAGGAGTAAACTCAGGCTGGGTCGTGCAGGGAGCCTCGCACCTCACTCTGAGTTTAATGATCTCCCGGCCACCCAAATCCCTGCTGCAGCCTCATGGTTGCCCTGCCTCCTCTGCCATTCCCCCCAGTTGGCAGCCAGAACCACCCCCTCAAAGTGAGGTCAGGTCACACCACTCCTGTGCTCTGACCCCTTGCCTGACCCCACTCAGGTAGAGCAAAACCCATGGCCTGACACAGCCTGCTGCATCCCAGAACCCGGCCCATTCCCTCTGACCCTCCTCTGTCTCCATTGCTCACTGGGCTCCAGCACACTGGCCTGAGCTGCTTCTCGGCCCACCAGTTGAGCTCCACCCCAGGCCTTGGCACATGTGCTCTGCCTCCTGGACTCCCCGAGGGATACTCAGAGCTCCCTCAGTCTCACCTCCCAGCCTTCTCCAAATGCCACCTTAGAAAGCCATCCCCATCATTGTTTTAGTCCATGTGGACTGCGATATCAAAAATATCATGGACTGAATAATGTCTAAACAACAGAAACATGCTACTCACAGTTCCGGAGGTTGGGCAGTCCACTGACTGATTCGGTGTCTGGCAAGGGCTCCCTCCTTCGTAGATGGCAACTTCTTGCTGGTTCCTCCCATGGCGGAAGAGACACACACTCTCTCTGGGGCCTCTTTTACAAGGGCACTGATCCCGTTTCAGAGGATGGAGCGCTCGTGACCTAATCATAATTCGGGGGATTTCAGCACTGTTTCCAGTAGGCACCCCCACTCCAACCTTCCCCATCACCTGTCTTACCTATTTGCAGTGTGTTGGCCTCCTCTTCTTAGCAGCCTGTGAGGTCTGAGGGCGGAGAGTTCACTAGAACAACAGCTGACATCCACTAGGGGTGTGATAAACACTATCCAGTGAATGAACGAATGATCACTGCTCAGGGTCATCAAGGGATTCAGTGGGGTGATGCATGAGGAAGATTCCAGCAAAATTCCTGGCATGGTAAAAAGCTCCCCTCCCACCTCCCCTGTGTCTCCCCTGCATCCCCGCCTGTGGCTTCCCTATGTCTCTCTGTGCTCAGAGCCCTGGAGGGGAGACCCAGGGAGGGTGTGCAGGGGAGGGGTGAGCCAGCCATGTGGGGAGTCAGCCTGGCTTGGGGCAGTCGGGGAGCTCCCCAAGCCCCAGTGGCCACCTCGGTTCACACCAGCAGTGCTGAGGGGACTTCCCCAGGCAGCTGCCTCGTAACCAAGAGCTCCAGGAATGACAGGAGCCAGCAAGAGCGCAAACCCCACTGGAGGGCTCATCAGGCCTGCTGCCCCCAGATTCCAGCTATGCCCTTCCCCCACCCTTCAGCCCAGGGACCCTGCCTGGGGCCACTGATTATCTGTGAGCCCTCACTTTCCCCATCTGAAAAACGGGAGGGGAAGTGGCATGATGAATGTGGCCCTTCATGAGTTTAAGTTTCATAATTTCATGAGCTGCAGCCCCCAGAGAGTGACTGAGCAGCCATCAATGTACACCATGGGCGCCCCTTCTAGGAGTTAAGAAAGGGCACTTGGAGGACAAGGACCTAGGTGGAGCCCAGTGTAGCAGCTTAGAGCATTGATGCAGGGTGGTGGGAAGGGAAGGGCCTTTGACACGCAACAGAAGCAAAGACCTCACCTTTTCTGTCCCACGTTCCAGCTGCAACTTCAGCAAATTTTCCCTTTGAATAATAAAGCAGCCTCCCTGAACTGCAATCACACCAGAGTCTCACGCTCCTTTGAGCCTGGAATGAAAACGGAGAGCCCCGGCCCTGTGGGTAAACACGTGCTAAGCGTGTGCCTTTGCACATGGGTCCCCCCGGGCAGCTGCCGCCAGCTCGTCTTGAGGGCATCAGGGTTGTCACAAAGTGTCCTGCATTGAATACCATGAGTTTAAGTTCCATACTTTTGTAGCCACAGTCCTACCGGGGGCAGCAGTGAGGAGGACAAACCTCCAGGGGCCGGGACAAGGGCTGCGATGAAAGTGGACTGGACACTGCAAACAGGAAGGGCAGGAGGCTGGCTTGAGAAGGGTGATCAGACGTTTAAGCTGAGCCCTGAGGAGGGAAAGGCAGCAGGGTGGGAAGGCCTGGGAGGAAGATCAGCAAGCGTGAAGCTCCTGAGGCAGGAAGGAGCTGATGGAAGCCTTCTGATCAGGTTTGGGCAGCTCAAAGCCCTACAAGTGGATGCCACCATGACTCTATCAGCCCCACCAGGACCAGCTCTCCCCTACTGGGCTGTTGCTACCTTTGAACTCCAGCCTCATCCACTCAGTTCTCCATCACTCCCCATGGGACAACTGGGGACTTTCTCCCAAAAGTGTACTTCTGATCATGACCTTCCTCTCTCAGAACCCTTCCATGGCTTCCATGTACTTAGACAAAATTATCTTTCCAACAAGCTTAGGACCCCTATGGCTCCAACTAGTTTCCCCAGGGTCCTCTCCCAACCATGGCCTCCCATGGTTCCCGCCACACTGACCATCCTGGACATCTCTAAACGTGCCCTGCTTCCTCCTACCTTGGGATTTCTGCCTGGAACACTCTTTCCTCCCCTCCTCAACTCTGCTTACTCTTGAAATCGATGTCCAGGGACACTACCTCATAAAAGTCATCTCTGGCTTATTTAATCATATCAGGCACCCCTGTCATAGGGCTCAGATCTCCACATTCCTGTGCTTCCGGGGAATTTTCACAGTCACAATATTGCATTTGTTCATGCAGGTATTTGATGCGCATCTGTTTGCATACCTCCTAACCGGGAGTCCTCAATGGAAAAGATGCCTCACCCTTTATGCTCTTGGAAATTTCTAGAGCCTCACAGCTTTTGGTGCACAGTGGGCATGGCGTGTGTTGCTGAACCATCAGAAAACATGTTCTGAGTTAATGAATGTTTTTAATAAGCCAGATAAGGCTGAGTTGGGGTACAATTTGGGATAGATAGGTAGTAGACAGATGAAGACCAAGAAGTCTGCTGAGGGAACCCTGGAAAGTGAGACGCTAACTGATTTGGAAATGTCACCTTGTTCTTCCTTTTATTTCCAAAGTTCCAAACAGAAATAATCTGTGCTCAAAAACCCACAATGACAAGGACAAAGGTGCTGACTGAAATTTGAACTGAGTGGTGTCTGTATGACAAAAAATTAAAGGAACTATTGATAAACACAAGCTCCCAGGATGCAGGTGAATGGTGGTGATGCTTCTGGACGTCTCTACCGAAGTTGAACAAGTAAGTGGGTGATGAGTTAAGACAGGAGAGGTTTCTCACTGCTGGAAAGAGAAGTTACAGATGAGCCGGGGAGACTAGAATGATCCATGTGGTCATGGTTTGGAGTTGGAGACATCGGTATAAATTCATGTCTTGTTTAGTATAGACACAGATGGATACATATAGAAACACTTACATGCATGCATACATGAGTTAGTGTATACATACACAGATATTTTCTTGCTCTCTCAGCTGAAAGGGCCTAGAAGCAGTGATGACCCAGTAGCAATGAGCACATCCAGAATCCAGACTGTGATTTCTAAAACCATTCCCCAATCAAAAGAATCAGGGATTCTTGGAGAAATGGCTGATTCTGGGGCCAGAACAGGACATATACAAGATGATCCTAGGGCATCTCATAGTGCCAGAAAGTAAAGAAATTCTTTAGCAAAAGCACAATGATGCTGTATATCCAATGGTACAGAGGCCAGGTGAAGGAACTTCCTATGGCCGAAGTTTCAGGAACAAAAATCAAGTGGTCATGGATTATAAACCAAAGTATAAAATAAATATCTTTGTATCCATACTGATAAAATACGTGATTGAATGAATGAATCAGTGAATGGATAGACAGAGAAAGAGATAGATAGGTAGATTAGATAGATAGATAGATAGATAGATAGATAGATAGATAGATAGATAGATAGATAATAGATAGATATGGATAGATAGATAAGTAGATAAATGGATGATTAGAGATAGATAGATATAGATGGATAGATAGGTAGGTAGGTAGGTAGGGATAGGTAGATAGATAATAGATGAATAAAAATAGGAGGTAGATAAATAGATAGATATAGATGGATAGATAGATTAATGGGTTGATTGATAAATTAGATAGATAGGCAGGCAGATATAGATGGATCGATAGATAAGCAGCTAAATGAATGTCTAGAGATAAACAGATATAGATGGATAGATAGATTAATGGGTTAAGTGATAGATTAGATCGATAGATAGATGATAAATAGAATGAAAAAATCATATATGTCAAAAAATTCCCTAAAATTTTACCCTCCAGGAGATGACGTATAACCTACAACTCTCCAAGGGTGGGCAGTGCATAATGACTTTCTTCCAAAGTGTGCATTGTAGAAAAGGGGTGGGGGAATCACGTCACCGTGGAGAAACCTGGCAGATGGGACCTCCAGGTGACCGAGGTCGGCATTCACAGTGACAAGCCCTGTTGAGAGCATGATGGGATGACAGCAGCACCTGGCCTCTGTGCCTCCTGCTCAAGAACATAGAGACCCAGTCTAACCATGAGAAAAACATCAGACAGACTCAAATTCCACAAAGCAGCTGAGCAAGTTGTCAAAAGAAAAAGGAAGAAAAGTCTGAAAAACTCCCAAGAGGAGTCTAATCTTGGATCATAGAAAGAAATGAGGTAGTAACTGAAGAAATCTGAATCAAGTATGGAGTTTAGTTAATAACGATGCTGCAATGTTGATTCACTAATTGTGACAAGTGTGCCATAGTGACATAAGACAGTAATTGTAGGAGAAACTGAGTCTCTCTCTCTCTCTAGCTCTCTCTCTGTAGTAGCCTTAAAATTTTTTCATAAAACTAAAACCATTCTAAAAGAAAAGTGTATTTGTTTTAACCCACAATGAATTACTTCAACAAAAGCAAATCAGATAAAGAGGCAAACCCCAAACCTCACTGCCTGAGACTCCACAGCACAGAAGTCCCTAGGAAAGATCTGGTGGCTCCAGAGGACCACAAGCTCATGTGGCTGTTGCAAAAACATCCTTAGGCTGCATTAACAGAAGCATCGAGGCCAGAACATGGGAGGGGGTACACACCTGCACACATTAGCTCATTGAGTGGCTCCCACCACACTGGGCTGCAGGAGCTAAGGATGAGAAAGACTTAAAACTGCCATCTAAAGACAACTCATGTCCCCTCCCTGTCTGGACTGTTTCTCTCCCTCCCTATCTTCTCTACAGATGGCACATGTGTGTCTGGGGACAGGCAGCTTTGGGGCCTCGTGGGTACAGGGACAAGGAACCCCGGTGTGTGCGGGTACTGACAGGGAAAATCCTTAAGTGTCTCTGTCTCTAGAAAGTAAGGCAACACCCAGTTCATATATGTAAATTCATGTCCGACCCTAAGCTGGACACAGAAAGGATGTTCAAAAAATGGCGGTGAGTGAATGAATGAATGAGCTAAAGAACTAATGAAGGAGTGAATCTCTTAGGCTCTGGTGTTAGGCTGCTTGTGTTCAAATCTGAGTCCCTGTCCTTACTTGCTGTGTGACCACAAGCAAGTGTCAAAACATCTCGGAGCCTCAATTTCCCTGTGTGTGGCCTGAGCTGAGGACATGTTTGCACCATGGAGCAGACACCGCTGCTGTAGCACTTTCATCATGGTTTGGGCAGAGTTTGCTACCCTGAAGACCCCTCACAGACACACATGCCCAGGGTTAGGCGTGTCAACTTGGAGGTGGGGTGACGCTTCCCTCCTGAAGGATGGCAGTTCTTGAAGAGGACATTTGGTTCAATGGAAAGAGCATGAACTTTGCAGGGTGGCAACATGGAGCTCTACTCCTGGCACTGTCACCAAAAGGCCGGTGGCCTCTGGCAAGCCCTTCCACCACTGCAGGGCCAGTTTCCCCATCTGTGACAAGGGGTTAAGGGTGACCACCCCAAAGACCGTCCTCAAGCCCTTCTACCACTATGGGCCTCAGTTTCACCATCTGTGACAAGAAGTTAAGGGTGACTACCCCAGGGGCTGTGAACAAGCTTTCCATCACTACGGGCCTCAGTTTCCCCATCTGTAACATGGGGTTGAGGGTGACTACCCAGGGACCAGGACAAAGCCACCTCCTTGTGATAGGGCACGGCGAGGTCGAAGCCAAGGTCGACCCACTGATCCCACTGAAGTCTTAGGGCCAGGACTAGGAGTGCCAGGTCCTCATGGCCTCCTACCTCAGACTCACATGCCTGGCTCTGGCCCATCCTCAGCTTCATCATGAGTCTCATCTCCTCCGTGAAGCCCTCCCTAACCTGTAATCAGGTCTCACCCCAGGCCCATGTTTTCCTGGGTGGCACATCAGACGCTAGGAGACGTAAGCTGGGTCTGAGTCCCTGGCAGGATGTGTGCCCCGGGAGGGCACGGGCCTGTCCAGGAAGGGGTACGTGACACATGTCAGCTCAACCACTGAATGGATAAATTAGTGAGCAGACACACACAAGCAGAGGCAAATGGGTTCTCCAGTGGAGAACCTATAACACGACGGAAGGGTCTTCTATCTCGTATGCCCCCCCTTTCTGTGGTTCTCAGATTCCTGGGGAGCCCAGAGCTCATCCTCACCTCCCGACAGCAATCTGGGGCCCACTGTCCAGTCAGGACAGACAGGAGGAAGTGGGTGCAGGCTGAGAACAGGTTCGGAGCCCGGCCCAGCGGGGAGGCCCACGTCCAGCCCCCTCTGAGCCATGCTGGCCTGCCGGCTCAGCCCAGAGCTGTGGTCTCTGGACAGCCTGGCCAGCACCAGTAGCTCTCCCAGCCAGCCACAAGCCAGATGGGCGCCTGCCTGTCACACACACTGGGGTCGTGGTCAACCCATCAGCCCCTATGTAACTGATGGAACCCGAGAGATGCATCACGCTCCGTCTGCCGCCCGCCTCCCGTCACAGCAGTTCCTCTCTCAAGTGGAGGCAAGAAAAGGGATTCTTCCTGAGTACCCGACACACCACTGGGAGGTTGATGTGAGCTGAGTACTGTCTCTGAGACATTCATGTCCACTCAGAACCTCTGAACGTGACCTTACTTGGAAATGAGGTCTTTGCAGATGTGATTAGCTAAGGATCTTGAAATAAGTCATCCCGGATTTAGGATGAGCCTTAAACGACAGGTGTCCTAAGAGAAAAGAGAGAAGGACTTGGGCACAGAGACACAGGAAATCGGCTGTGAGAAGACGGAGACAGACAGGGCAGTGATGCAGCTGCAAGGCCGGGAGCACCAAGGATTGCCGGAGCCGCCGGAACCCAGACAGCAGCCAGGAGGGAGTCTCCCCAGAGCCTCGGAAGGAGCAGGCCCTGCCAACACTGCGATGAGGGACTTTGACCTCTGGAACTGTAAAACAATAAGTTCCTGTCCCTTTAAGCCATCCATGCTGTGGTCATGTATCCCAGTGTTCTACAAATGTGTCCCCATGTGATGCTCAGAAACATCTGGGAAAAGGGAGGACGTATTGCCTCATTCACAGCCAGAGCATTTCCAGCCCAGAGAGGTTAGGACACATGTCTGAGAGCATTCAGCTCATCTCCTCAGAGGGCGCTGACCCACTAAGCTCCCAGCATCAGGATGGTCCGATGGCCACAGCTGGCAGATGCAGGGCTCAGGGTCCACATGCTAGATGCAAACCCAGCTGAGACAACGACCAGCTGTGTGGCTTCGGGCCAGTCCCTTAGCCTCTCTGGGCCCAGCTTCCTCATTTGTAAAGCAGGCGGAGAGGCATGATCTGCTGTGTAGAGGATTAAGTGGCCCTTACACATTAAGCCTCTTGGCACGGTGCTGTGTGACTGCTGCTCTCCGTCCATCAGGCACCGCCAGTCACAGACCCGGGCTCAGTGATGAGCACCCGCACGCCAGCACAGCCCTGCCCTCCGGCCCCTTCTGCCCAATGCACCACTCAGCCCTCAGTGTAACCCCAGGAGGCAGGACACAGGGCTGTCTCTTCAAGTTTCTGTTGAAGGAACCGCAGCCCAGGGAGGCAGGCGACTCACCCCCAGGACGCTGAGCTCCTGCCCGGGGCCCCCAGGTCTCTGCCTCCAGCCCTTCCTAACCCTCAGGCTCAGACAGCAGCCCCATTTATTCCCGCCCATCCCCCACACCCAGCCATGACCCTCCCTCCTCAGCCACATCTTCTCGGGCCAAGCGAGACGCCTCTGCCCCTTAGTGGTGACACATCGTTCCGTGACCAGCCCTTTGTGTCCCTGGGAAGGACAAGGCCCACCTCCACCCTCCAACCCGTGGAAGTCCCTCCTCTCCCCCCTCGGCCTAGAGCCCAGCTGTGTGACCTCGGGTGGGCCATCTAACTTCTCTGAGTGACATTTTCCTTTTCTAGAAAATGCGAGTGATCCCTGTGACCTCAGAGCTGCGTCCCAGGGTCCCTGAGGTGGCCTACGTGAACACATCCCACGAAGTAGCTAGCCTAATAGATGCTTGAGAAATGTCGTAAATAATTTTTCCTTCCTTTATGGTGAGTCAAGGGGGCACTCCAGAGTCAGGGCCCCTCCCTTCAGCATTGAGCACAGAAGATCCACTTAAAAATATAAAAATAACATTTTTACGGTTATTAAAGTAATAAGCATTGGCTGCAAAAACTATAAAATAGAAGACGATACCTAAAGGAATGCCGAAACAGAGGAAAATGACTGACAATTGCATCCTCTGGAGCTATTAAAGTGTTGGTAAGTAGGTTTTTAAGCTTCGTATGCTGTATTATTCTTATTCAGAGTTAGAGTGAAAGAGAGAGAGAATTTACTGAGTGGCCCCATTTGGGACACGCTGCCCGTGGTCTGCCTTCACACGCAATCATATACACCACGGACATCTTGCCACATCAATAAACTCAGACCCACACTGTCTTAATGGCTGCCGGGTAGTCCATTCTGCGGCCGTACCGTCCCCACTAACCCCCCTTCTGCCCGTGGACAATTCGTTCATTTCCAGGTTTGCGCCAGACAGTGGCTCATAATTTACGGAGCCACCGCAGCCTGGGAAGTACCAGCACTCGCAACCAAAGGCTCCCAGCCAATTATTTTCTTATGATACATCCCTGGGAGGGAATTGCCGGGTTGGAGGGAGTGAGCGTTGTGAAATCTTCTGCAGCACCGGGCCAAGCTGCCTTCCAGGGACCCAGGTCAGGGTCACAGTTGTCCCCCTGCTGGCCCCTGCACCACCAGCTTCTCCACTCCCTGCAAGTCCCTTATCCTTGCTCTGATATAGACTTGAGGCAGGGTCTGCATGCCTGGTGGAGGGGGTGTTTTCAGTATTTTCTGGGCGATTGACTCGTTGGAGCCCTTTGTTCTTTGTCTCTGGGCGTTGATTCATTTCATGATCTTTGGAGAGTTCACTTTGTGACAGGCAAAGGGATGGACGGGGAGAAAAGTCATCCTGGGTTGGAACCGTCCTGGAGATACTGCTGTCAGAGGAAAAGCAGCATACGTGCACACACATGCACTTGAATGCACACACATGCACATGCACATAACACATGCACACACACACGTGCACCCACTCATGTGCAAACACATGCACACATGCCTGCAGACACATGTGGCATACACACACACAAAAAAATAGGTAAACTGTAACTGGAGCGGGAACAAGGCACTAGAAGGCATTGAGCAAAGTACTAAAACTTGATGGTGGAACCTGCTTTTTGCTGCAGACTGCAGACCTCAAGAAGACAGCCTACAAACACACATGCAGGCATGCAGGCAAAACACATGCACACACACGCACACACACATGCCCATCTTTCCCCCATCCTCACCTTCTCACGCACCGCCTGAGCTTCGGCTCAGACTCTGTCGACATTTGGTGAGTGAGAGTGGCCTGCGGGACACAGAGCTGGGAAGTGGTGAGTCAGACACCTGACCCCTGGCTGGTTTCACTTCTCAGCACATGTGTGTTTGCAAGGTCGAAGTCTCCTCCCCAGGCCTTTGCTCTGCTGCTGACTCCGCCGGGCACCCACACATGACCGCACTCTCAAAACCTCTCCAAGCTCAGCCGCTCCCCAACCCAATGCCAGTCGCCCTGCAGTGACCTTTAGCCCTTTATCCAGGACCCCAGACCTTGTGGCCCAGGAGCAGGGACAGATCTGATGACTGTGCAGGAGTCTACTGCTTAGAGCAGAGGGGGTCTTCTAGAAGCAGGACGTCCAGAGGGTGGAAGATGAGGGGGGCACTCTTTCCCAGGGCCAGGGGTGGGCACAGCCGACGAGGCCACTGAAGCTTCCCCTGCATGAGGGCCACCTGGAGTCTCTACCAAGCTCTCACCCCCTCTTGAGTTTGCCCAAGCACTGCTGTCTCCCAGAACCTGGGCCTGGAATAGGCTCCAGGCAGACATTGGGCCAAGAAGCCCACTGAGACACCATAGAAGTGCAAATTTCTCACAATCAGGCTCTGAAGTCACCTCCTAGACCCCAGGGGGAAACTTACCCACTGATCTTGGGGGAAACTTGGGGACAATCCAATGAGTCGACAGAGCCATAAGTGGAGCCTCTGCCCATTCCTCACCCTTAAGCCTCACTCACCAGACCTCACAGAGGAGACCCATCGGCCCCATATTTAAGGTGAGGAATCAAAGGCACAAGGAGGCAAAGAATCTTACCGGTAACACAGCTGCTGAGGACAAGCAGGATTCTTTCCCAAGCCTAGGCCAGAAATGGGAGGCCCAGGAGGACTTGACACAGGGAAGTACCCAGCACGGGGCGCCGTGGGAGAGTCCAAGGCGTCTGGGGTGAGTCCAAGAGTTCCAGAGACCACTGAGGCCTCCATTTCCTCATCTGTAAAACATGGGTTCTCGTCATCCCTACATCTCGGTGTCGTCAGGAGACTCTGTCGGGTTAATGTTGTGAGGGGACACGTGGGACGAGTGTCAGCTGCTGCTATTTTCTCTCCCAGCCACTGCAAGCTACTTAGCAGTGAAGGGCTCCTTGGAACGTCCGCTGTTGACAAGAGGGGTGAGAGAGGACGAAGACACAAGTCACTGAGACAGAAGGATTCCTCACAGAGCTGCCTGCAAAGCTGCTCTCCTCTGGAACCTCACAATGAAATATTCATAGACCCTTCCACCAGGCCCTTCCGAGCCAGGCGCTCTGGCTTCCGGGGAGCCACTGGTGTGACAAGGATAGATGGTGGCAGGTGCTAGAATCTGATTTTAGAAACGTGGGTGGGTGGGTTCCTATCTGCCCTTTGTAAGGAGCCCTGAACAAGGGACAGCCACGTGCCAGTCTTGGGCATCAATGAAGGGGCAGCTCGGGCAGGACAGGGGAGTGGCTTGCAGGTTTCAGGTGCCGATGGTGTACAAGGCACCACATCACCTCAGTAGCCCGGTGACACAGTCACGAGTATTTTCACATTGAAAATGGAGAAAGTGTGATTCAGACATCCGCAGACAATCACCCCGTGGTCGCAAATCGTTGAGCCGGGATTGAATCCAGGGCCACCCTGAGTGTGAGGAAAAGATGTCTCCCCGCTTGGGGACCAGAGGGGGCTGATGGCTGTGGTCCTTGCTATGACATGGAGCCAAGCAGAGGCCGATCAGGCATCTCACCTGAGATTTCACACACGCTGAGACAAATGGGATTTCCTCGTTTTCTTCCCAACGTGAACATAGGGCTAAAACTCCACTTCCCTGATGGAATGGGTCAAGTCCCTTGGAGCAGCCCGTGCCAGCCTGTCTAAGAGAAAGATTTGCCCAAGGAGCATCCTGTACCATTCATGACGGGGTTGGAGGCTCAGTGTGTGCTCAGCATGTAGGACATCCAAGGAGAAGAAGGAAGAAAAAGCATTGAGCTGAAGGAAGGGGAACGAGATCCTTTCACAATTGGCTGCACAACGTCCAAAGAAAGTGAAGGGACATTCACAGGTCCAGGCACGCATGGGGCTGATGCAGGTCCAGCAGGGGTCCCTGAGACTGAGCTCCGGCCAGCCTGTTTTGAACGACAGGCTCTGCTCCATCTCTGCCGGCCGGTGTGTATGTAGGGTGCAGGGCAGGGCAGAGTGCAGGGCCTGGTGGGTGTGGCCCCTCTGTGGGGAGCACACAGAGCACAGCCATCACCCCTCAGCCCACTCAGGGCCTCCACTACCAGCTCCTACTGGGCCAAGTCTGTGGAGTCAAGCAGACTAGTGTTTGAATCCTGACTCCACCACTAGTGAGCTGTGTGAGGTCAGGCAAGTTGCTCAAACTTCCTGGCCTTGAGTTTTCTCACATTAAAAAAATAAGATAATATCTCCTCCTTAGAAGATACTATCATGGATCCTGGTGAGAAGGAAATTAAAGAATGTAAATACGATGATTAGAATAGCATCTAACACATAGTAAGTTTCAGCAAAGTTTGTTGTCATTGTGGTTGCAATGATGCTGATGGTGATGGTGGTGACAATGACTTAAGAAATGCACACAGTTCCTCCCAGACCCCCTGAGCTATGGAATCCAGTTTTGAGTTTAGACCAGTGTCCCTCATTCGTCGACTTCTGGTAACATCTCTCAAGGTCATGCTGTGCCCTCTCCTTGTGGCCCTACAGCTCCTAGGGCTGAGAGGTAATGTCATCTGGGAGTCTTCTGAATATCAGTGACTTGAGCTGGGCTGGGCTGGGCTTAGATGAGTTCTGTCAAGTTCCTTCTCAATGCAACAAGTTCAGGTGCTCCAGAAAAATGATGGCCAGCAATTGGGCTCTCCTGTGAGAGGCCTGTGCAACAAAGGGTCTGGCCAAGGGCCACTGTTGGAGCCATCAGGCCCCATAATCCACACCTTCTGGGTAATCCACTCCCCTGAAGACACAGAGATTCTGCCACTGTTAGCCCACCCCAGAGTCAGGCACAAAAGTGGGGTCCACTTGAGGTTTGTGGATGCACAAACAAATGAGGGGTGGGAGAGGTGATGAGACAGGAAGGCCTTCCCATGCAGGAGAAGGACTTCAGGTTATCTCAGGACTCACCCCACCAACCGGGTCTTAGGGCCCCTGCTGAGATGAGCACCCCTTTATCTCTTGTGGTGGGAAGAAGGTCCCTGTCTTACCTGCAGCTCCCAGGTGTATGTATGTGACCCTGTGTTCTTCTGTCCCCATTTCTGCTAGTGTGGGTCTGTCTCTCTGTCTCACCAAGTCTTCTCTCCAAGCATCTATCCCTTGACATCTCTCTTTCTCTCTCTCTCTCTCATCTCTCTCTCTTCATTTCTCTCTCTTTTCACCTGTGCTCTTTCCCTCCCTCCCTCCCTCCCTCCCTCTCTCTCTCTCTCTCTTTTCTCCTTTCTGTCACTATTGTCTCTCTCTCTCTCTCTCTTTTCTCTTTTCTGTCACTATTGTCTCTCTCTCTCTCCCTCTCCTCTCTCTCTCTCTTTCTCTTTCTGGAAATAGCTCTCTCAGGATACTTTGTATTAAACAAAACATAAACAACAGAAAGTGAGTGAGCCCCAAGGAAAATGATCCCCCAAAAAACCTATATAAAGACACATCATAGTCAAACTTCTGAAAATAAAAGAGAGAGAAAATCTCGAGAACAACCAGAGAAGAGTGACACCTTATCTATAGGAGAAAAAATTAGGATGACAGTAAATTTTTCATCAGAAATCATGGAGGTTAGAAAGAAGTGACACAACATTTTTCAAATACTGAAAGAAAAGAACTGTCAACCAAGAATTATATATCCAGGAAAAACATCCTTCACAATGAAAAGGAAATCAAGACATTCTCAGGTGAAGAAAAACTAAGAGAATTTGTCACCAACAGACTTACCCTTTAAAAATGACTGAAGGAGGTTGTCTAAGCAAAAAGAAAACAATAAAAGAAGAAATTGGGGAACAACAGGGAGAAAGAAATAACAGAAAGAGTAAAAATATGACTAAATGCAGTACATTTTTTTCTCCTCTTAAATTTCCTAAATTACATTTAAATGTTGAAGCACATATTATAACACTGTATGAGATTCCAAATGTGTAGACAGAAAATATTTAAAACTATTATGTTATAAATAGGGGAAGGTAAAGGGGCATAAAAGAAGATAAGTTGTGTTCACTTTACTCAAACTTATAATATTATGACACTAGTATACTGTGACAAATGGTGTGTGTATCCTGTAATACCTAGATACACTCAAAAATACTACAAATAGATGAAAAATTAATTTTTTAATTTTTAATTTTAATTTTAATTAAATTAATAAATTAATAAAATTTTTAATTTTAGAAATGCTGTTCAAGTAGTTAATGGGAAGGCAGAATAAATAAAAGTGAGGAACAAAAAATAGAATGATAAATAGAAAATAAAAATAAAATGGCAGTCCTAACATAGTAATAATTATAAAATTAAATATAAATTATGTAAATATTCCAATTAAAAGACAAGAGTATTTAAAAGACCAATTAAAAGACAGAGTGGGTTGAACAACATGGCGCCCATAAGATGTCTACAAGAAATTTGCTTCCATTATAGTAATATAGGCACATTGAAAGTTAAAGGATGAGAAAAAATACATCATTCAAACAATCTAAAAAAAGTATGCTTGTTTATATTAATGTCAAATGAAGCAGACCTCAAAGGAAAAACATTGAGAGAGAGAGAGAGAGACAAAGAGAGAGAGGGAGACTATACAATGATAAAAGTGTCAATCCACCAAGAAAACATAGTAATCCTAAATGTATATGCACCAAACAACAGAAGTACAAAATACTATATGAAACAAAAGCTTGTAGAATTGAAAGAAAACATAGACAAATCCACAATTTCAATTGGAGACTTCAATACTCCTCTATCAACAATGGAACAATTAGACAGAAAATCAACAAGGGTATAGAAAAACTTAACAACACCATCAAGCAACATGATCTAATCAACACTGATAGAAAACAAGAGGACACACATTCTTTTCAAGTGCCTGCAGAACACATACCAAAACAGAACATTTCCTGGGCCACAAAACAAACCTCAACAAATCAAAAACAACTGAAATCACAGAAAGTGTACTTCAACACAATGGAATCCAACTAGAAATCAATAACAGAGAGACAATTAAAAAAATCCCCAAACACTTGAAAACTACTTAATCCATGAGTCAAAGAGCAAGCCTGAAGGGAAATTTTTAAAAATACATTTATAGCACTAAATATTTACCTTAGAAAAGAGGAAACATCTTAAATCAATAATATAAGCTCCTACTTCAAAAACTAGAAAAAGAAGAGTAAATAAACCCACAGCAAGCAGAAGGAAGGATAGAATAAAAATAAGAGTTGAAATCAATAAAGTTAAAAACAACAATAGAGAAAAATCTATGAAACAAAAAGCTAGCTATTTGAAATGATCAATGGAATCGGCAAATCTCTAACATGTTCAATGAGCCTCACCTCCACCTCACTCCTCTCCCACTGTTCCAGAGGTAAACCAGTCCCCAGGCGACACATGTGGTCTTCAGAGCACTTCAGTTCATTATTTCATGGAATCATCCAGAAAACTCTTGACCGTGGGCAAAATATTGATGCCCACATTAGTACCGAGGAAACTGAGAGACCCTTAGGGTTGTGCTCTTTGCTCAAAACCCCCAGTGGTGAGAAGCAGAGAGATGATCAGAGCATGGTCTGGTTGACCCTTGGCCTTGACTCTCGGGAGACATGGGGTTGGGCACCAGGTCCTTGTGAGACTCCCATAAAAGAAGCCCTTACTCTGCTTAGGCTGAAGCAGGACTGGGACTGGAAACTGAGCAAGGATCTCTGGAACTTATAAAGGGAAATTTGAAGATGGCTCTCACCTGATTCATCCCCCTTTGTTCATCCATCACACACTGACCAAAGTCCAGGGAGACTGGAGGTTTTGAAAGACCCTGACAGCCGGGTTCGGTGGCTCAGCCTGTAATCCCGCGCCTTTGGGAGGTTGAGGTAAGTGGATTGCCTGAGCCCGCGGGTTCGAGACCCGCCTGGGCAGCGAGACCTCATCTCTACAATAAATCAAAAAATCAGCCGGGTGTGGTAGTGCATGCCTGTAATTCCGGCTACTTGGAAGGCTGAGGCGAAAGAATCGCTGGAGCCCAGCAGGTCGAGGCTGCGGTGGCCGGGAGCAGCCACTGCACTCCAGTCTGGGCAACAGAGTGAGACTCCAACTCAAAAAAAAAAAAAGAAAGACCCTGACCGTGTGTAAAGGGTGCTATGGACAGGATACTAGAGCCAACGGCCTGAGTTGAATTCCATCCCTGTCCTTACTTACACAAGGCAATTTGACTACTCTGAACTCCGAAGACCTCAGCTGTATGCTTAGAACAGTGACAGGGAGGCTCTGTGGTGAGGACTAAATAGAACAATCCAGGTACGGCTTTTAGCCCACTGCCTGGCAGACTACAGCTCCCAGTAAGCAGATGTTTTTGCTGCTGCTAATGTTGTTGTGTTGTAGTTGTTGGTGACATTGATGTTGACAACGATGTTGATGAGGGTGTTGACGATGATGCTGTTGTTGATGATGTAGTTGATGGTGAGGTTGTCGATGAGGTTGACAATGATATTGATGAGGGTGTTGATGACGATGATGTAGTTGATGATAATGTTGATGAAGTTGATGGTGATGTTGTTGATGATCTTGACAATGTTGTTGTTGATGAGGGTGTTGTTCATGATGATGTTGTAGTTGGTGGTGACATTGATGTTGTCGATGATGGTGTTGTTGGTGATGATGTAGCTGACGGTGGCATTACTGATGATGTTGACAACAGTGATGTTGTTGATGAAGGTGCTGCTGATGATGCTGATGCTGTTGTTGATAATGTTGTTGATGATGATGAGGTTGCTGATGTTTAACTCTCATGCATTTGTCCTAATTTTGCCTAAAGTTTGGTGCCACCCCCCTTTCAGCCACCATCTGAATGATCTCCAAGGCCATTTCAATAGTCCCTGCCTCTGGGTAGTCATCTCAGCCCCCTCCCAGTCACAGGTCTATTGATGTGTCCCCTTGACACCTTGTGCAGACCTGCTTGAAACATAGTTTCCCACAGTGAAGGGCCTGAGAGCTGTGTGGGGAACGGGGATGGGGCTGCACGCACATGTTCCTCATGGTGCCATGCTAAGGAAGTCCTTGAGGACAGAATCCATGCCCATGGAACTGACAGAGTGAGCAGCTGAGTAGGCATGTGAAGTAGCTTGCCCAAAGTCATATAGTAATAAGGAATCAAAATTAGCTGGTGCAAGTAACATGGCACAGTCAGAAGAAATTGCACAGTACTGGGATCCACTCTAACCAGGGTTTTGATGCCCCACCTATTAATCATGTGACCCTGGGTCTCAATTTCTTCATCTGTAAAGTCATAATAATAATGATAATAATAATAATAATTTTTTAAAAACACCTCATAGGATGATAATGAGGCCAGACTTTGAAGGGGACTGTGAAATTCCCAGAACCAGGCGGATGCCCATGGACAGGATCTGGCAGGTGATACAGGGTTTCATATCACAGATGTTGGAGCCAGACTGCCTGGGTTCAAAAGGCAGCTCTGCCTCTTGCCGGCTGTGTGACTTTGAATAACCTGTTGAGCCTCTCTGCACTGTAGCTTTTTCATCTGTAAAATGAGAATAATAGTTCCTACCTCAGAGGTTATTGTGAGAATTAACTGGATGGATGGACACAGTGCCCAAGTTCCAGTAGGTTCTGTGAATGCATTCACCACCATCATTATTCAGAAACATCAGGCCCTAGGCCTTCCCCAGGCTAAGTACCATGAAGAAACTGAGAAAGCCATCGGTATAGAAGGAGGCCTTCCAAGCCCACCCAAGCTTTGCCTGCAGGAAACACCCAATCCACGCCAGGATGGTTCCACCCTCTGCATACTTGTCTTCTCTCCTCCTCTGGTTTTTTACATTTTCCTTTGATGAACAGTTTTAATAAAGAGGTGTATTGCCGGCTTCATCATGGACATCCAAAGGAGGCCAGGAATGTGCAAATGGAATCCCTTGAAGAAACTTGTCTACGGCTTTTTCTGTCCTTCTCCCAGGGCCCGGGTGTCCCTGAGGAGGGTCCAGACACCACAGTCAAGGATCTGATGGAGAGAAAAAGTCCACATGCTTCCCAGAATCTGACTCCAGATCCCACCTAACGTGCAGACCTCCTCCACCTGCCCTGCCCCTCCCGATGCTGTCAGCTGGGCATGGGGGAGGGGGATTGCCAGAGAAGGAACCCCTCTGCAGACACCATTCACTCACTTGATGCTCAGAAAACCTCCCAGGTCAGGGTTCTCCCAGAGCTGTGCGGGGTGCAGGAAGCTGAGGACTGGACGGCGCTTCGGGCCCAACCCAACCACAGTGGCCAGAGCTACCCCCAGGGTGTTGTATGCTCTGGATTCCAGCCTCAATCTAGAGGCTTAATGTCTGATTCTGCCCCTTCCCCTGAGAAAGTCACCCTGAGTCCTGATCTTGGTGACATACAGAGCCCTAATCCTAGTCACATGCTGAGCTCTGATCCTGGTCCCTCCTGAGCCCTAATCCTGGCTACAGGCTAAGATCTGACCTTAGATACAGGCTGAGCCCCGAATCCAGTCATACACTGAGCTCTGACCCCAGCTGCAAACATAAATCCTAACCTCTAGCTGTCTGAAGAATATGTGCTCAGGGCAGGGGAGGGGACATGGGTGGCCAAGCACAGCCCCTGTCCTGCAAGCCACAAAGTGAAATGTTGCACCCACATGACAGGACCTTGGAGCCACTCCCTGAAGGAGGGTGCCCCATTGTCCCCCATGCTCATGGCTTCTCTGGTTATCATGGCTCTCCTAAGACCCCGGGAAGAGGGTCTGCTCTCTCTACTTCCGTTCCTCACAGCATAGCCTGTGTGAAGAGTTCAAAGAAAGCTCTTAGAAGAAAATACTCTTCTGCTGTTGGGCCTGAAATAGCACTCCCTCTCCCCAAGTTAATAACCAGTTGTCTGGAGAGTCAGTTCTATTTTAGAAATAAACGTCTATTAGTGCTGTTCACCTTCCCTCAGGACTCAAGGGCAGCTCACTGCCTCTGCCCCTCAGAAGTCAGTGTCTGGGCACTGGGGCTTGGATGGAGAAGCCCCTGGGCTCTTAGAGGGTCAGCAGACCCTGGTGTCTATCTAGGGTGAGAGCAAGGCAGAGCGGCCAGTGGCAGGACCTGCAGCCAAGTTGAGTCCCTTCTCTGGGTCGTGTTCCTAAGCCATCCCCTGCCACAGCCCACACGACACCAACAGTGATGGTGATAATCCAACAACGCCAGCCTTACGCTGATCCATCTCTAAAGTGCTCTCGGGACACGGGATCAATTTGGTCCTGCTAGGAGGGAGGCCCCAGGCCAGAGGAAATCGACTGTCCCTACCATCTCTTGGGCCTGGGCAAGGCACTTCCTGGACAAAACCATGAGGCGGGCAGCGGCCCTGGACCAACGCTGTAGTGAGTCCCACGTGTCAGGTCTCACGGCCAGAGCAGCTTTGGGCCCAGAGCCCTGGATTCTAACCCTGGTCTCACAGTGAACTGCCCCCACTGGGGCCAGCTACACAACTGACAGGGCCCAGTGCAAAATGAAAATACAGGCCCCTTGTTTTAAAATGAGGCATCAGTGAAAGATTAAACTAGGTGAGCAGAACCAAGTGTACTTCTGGGTGTGGGCCCTGGCAGAATGCCCAGGCCACCCACTGGGAAGCTGCCCCAGCTGCCACATTGACTCTCCCAGTCTCCTCTGTTTCCTCAGCTGCAAAATGGGTAGCAGTGAGTGGTAGGGATACAGGTGGCACATAAACAATGCCCTGTTTCATCAAATCGAAAAGACCGTTGTTCCTAAGATGCCATGATTTGTGTGACACTAAGTCATTACCAGTTATTTATAACATGGGGCCTCGTGGCAGTCCTGCACAGCACACAAAGGGTCACACCGGCCTCTCCTTGCCGAATAATTGCTTCCATTTCTTCTGAGGCATTTGGGGATTTCTCCCGTCTTCAGCTGCCCTGAGTGACCTGCGCTAAGCTGTCTTTTGTGCACATCTTGGTGCTAAGCAGTGTGCACTTGTCCTCTCTCCGGGCACACAAAGCACCTGATCATTGCTTTGTAAGAAAATACGTAGCCATGGTCATTTCCTCAAAGAAGAACGTTTGCTTTCCTTGTGTAGAAGGGAACTCCACTGCTCTGTCTTTGTTTTCCTGTGTGACAAGTCTCATTCCTTCCAGAATCAGAGAGCTTTAAAGTCATCCTAAATAGCAATTAGACTCAACTTGTACAATTTATCAACAGCACACCTAACCCAAGCAAAAGGAAGGGGATATGAACAGTTATATACAGTAAGCTATTACCGTCAAACTGTCCCAAAGTGGAAAAAAAAATCCTTCATACAACACAATCCAACACAAGCAATGTAATTGTTTAAAACAATAGAATTTAACAATGAGCACAGGAGTCTATGGATCAGCACGTGGTTCTGGTCTCAGCAGGAGTCACCCTGCACCTGAGGTCAGCTGTGAGCTGAGTGGGCCTCCAGGAGATTCCCCCACGTGCTTGCGAGTATGCTGGCTGTGGGCTGGCCCGGAATGGTACTTATTGGGATAGCCTGGCCTCATCTGTGTGGTCTCATCCCCCTTCACATCAACCTGGGACTGCCCACAGGGTGTCATGGGGTCTGGAAAGCAGAAGCCCGCAGAGCGACTCAAGGCTAAACTCTAAAACTCACAAAAGCTCACTTCCACCACATTGAGTGTGGAGCTGGAGAGCTGAAGGGTACCTGCCTCCAGCTCCGAATCCCAGGGCATCCGTTGACAGCTGGAAAGCAGCTGGAGTGGGGGGATTTACACCACGGAAATCAACTTACTCTACAAACAGGGGCTTGGGGATGTCTGGGCAGAGAGAAATCTGTGTACTAGCAGATAGCTGGCCAGTCACACTCTGTTGGCAAAACTGAGTCACAGGGCCAACCCCAGTTCATGGGATGGGGAACAAGTAAGACCAGCTCATCTCAGTTTGCTTGAATTTTCCCAGTTTTAGCACTGAAAGTTCCATGTCCCCAAAACCCCTCAGTCCCAGGGAAACCAGGAGCATCGGTCACCTTACTGATTCCACCTCTTTATGAGAGAAACAGCAAAATCATGTGTCGCTAAGAATATGGAAGCAGAGGGGCTGAAGAATCATAAACACATTTGCAACCAACCCCGATAAGCCATGACCAAGTTCAAGTTCACATATGCAGCAAAATCATGTGTCGCAAAAAACATGGAAACAGAGGGGGTGAAGCATCACATGCGTGTTTGCAGCCAGCCCCCATAAGCCATAACCAAGTTCAAGTTCACACATGACCCAGCTGTGGCAGCTGCATCCTGACGACTGGACGACAGCAACTGCAAGACCCCAGCCTCCACAAGATGCATCCTGACTTCAGGTGAGTCAGCATGTGGGAAAGTGATTGTCCTGGCATTGGTGAAACACAGTCCTGAAAACACTGGGTCACGAAGCTGGCTGGAGTATGAACGGGGAGAAGGAACTGATCCATCGGCTGGGGCGAGGACAGGGCCACTTGGCCGGGGCGGAGGACGCCCTCCAGCCGAGCTCTGAAGAGTCACACGCTCACTCCCAAGTCCCAGAACTAACAGCCACGGGTCTCTTTTCTCTCCCCCGGGTCAAATTCGTTCCTCAGAAGCCCTTTCAAGTCCAGCAGGCTGGGGCTGTGTGCCAGCATGGACGGTCAGGGGAGCAACGACGTGGGGTCTCTCTGACTCGGGCATCCCTGGGGGTGACAGGCCGGAGGTGACTCTGCGTTTGGGCTTAAAAGGCTTCTTCTGGAGGGATGAAAGACAGAGGAAGGCGGGAGGGAGCAGGCAGAGGGGCCGCCACAGCGCGGATGAGGCCACAAAGCAAATAAAGCAGCAGCCACGAGGCGGCCAGGCAGCAGTTCTCAGGAGGGCTCTGGAAGTGATGGCTGGGTTGTAGCGAATCTGGATCCAGGGCAGTGGTTCTCCACTGGGGACACTTGGTACAGTCTAGAAGCATTTTTGGTTGACACATGGGGAGGAGGAGGCTACCTGCCTCCAGCAGGCAGTGCCGACATCCCACGCAGTGCCGACGCAGAGTCACCTCCGGCCTGTCACCCCCAGGGATGCCTGAGTCAGAGACCCCACGTCATGGCTCCCCTGACCATCCATGCTGGCACGCAGCCCCAGCCTGCTGGACTTGAAAGGGTCCAGCATAGGACAGTCCCCAGCAAAGGATTTCCTGCACCAAGCATCAGTGGCACCCCAGGTGGGAAGCCCTGACACAGGGCCCGGCACTCGGACAGAGTGAGGGGAGAGCAAAGGGCTCGGAAGGAGAAGGACCCTGACCCCAGCACGCTCCAAAGCCAGGGCCTGCTGGCCAGCTAAGGAGGACGTCTTAGCCCAAGACCACCAGGCCCCAGAGCCCCCAAGAGCCGCCAGAGCCAGGACTCTGAGGAAGCTGTTTGCTATTCTGCCCCAGGCCCCCAGCACAGCTGGCTCCGAGCCCCCGGGACGCGGAGGGGGCTACCCTAATTGCACTAATGGTTTGTAATCAGGCGTAATGGGGGTGTTTGTACACACGATCAGGCAGCGCGGCAGGTGTGGCGGGCGGGCGAATCCCGCAGGGCTCCCAAGGCTCAGCAGCGCCAGCTGAGAGACCAGCCCATGCCACATCACCCCCGCTAAGCAGACAGACCCTCCCTTGGGCTTCCCATGCAGTATGAGGAGTGCCGGCCGCCCATGGGCCACTCCAGAAGACCTCCAGATTTCCCTGTCACCCCACGCCATCCGTCACTGGCTTTCAGCCCATCGGTCGGTGACACAGAGAAAAGCAAAGTACTCAGAGCCTGCAGCCTGGCTCAAAGGCCCCCCCAAGTCACCAGCTAGAAGACAGGCGGCATCGCTGTCCCCAAGATGCACTTTGCCGAGGGAGAGCGCAGGAGCTCTGAGGCCACAAGGACAAGCAATACTCCTGGTTACTGTTATGGTTACTGCAACCAACTTTTGTGAGTGAGCGCGGTTCCAGACACCACATAATCACGTGACAGCCACAGCTGCTCCCTGTGGGAGGCATCACCACCAATGCCCCATTTACAGACAAGGAGAACTGAGGCTCAAGGGATTCCTCACTGGCAGAGTCACACGACTGCTTAGGGGTGCAGGTCGCAGTCAGAGGAGGGGCTGTGTTCTGGGGAGCATGGTTAATTTTGCTGAGACAGGCGAGTATCAGGGAAAGCCTTAACAAGAGCATTGACTGAGCAGGGTTTGGAAGGATGTATAGGAGTTACCAAGTCGAGAATTGGGAGGGTGTTGCCCTTACAAAGGCACGAGTGGTTCTGTCATCTCTTCATCACAAGTGAGTCACACTGAGTTCCGGAGACCAAGAGAAGAAAAGGATAATGGCAGATGGGGGTGGAAAGGCAGGTCGAAGGCCAGGCTGAGAAGTCTGGACAGTGGCATCAAGTTTCTGTTAGGAAGAGATGGCTCTCCTGGCCCAGGGAAGCAGGGAAAAAAAGAGACACAAAGTGTGGCGGGACAGAGGATCCTCGCTCGAAGTTTGATTTGCCACTAACATGCTGGGTGACCTCGGACAGATTTCTTGCCTTCTCTGTGCTGCAGCCCATTCACAGCGTTGCTGTGAAGCATCATGGGAAAAGACCCTTGAATTAACTAGAGCAGTGTCTGGTGCACAGTCAGAGCCCAATGCACACGGGCAGTCACATTGCTCCAGCTGGATAGCCAGCCTGGGAGACCAGCTAGAGGGAGGGGAGAGGACCCTCCATCCCCAGACTCACTGACATTAAACTTCAGGGTCTCCTCCTGGGGCTCAGGGTCCACTTGTCTGGTGGGAAGCCGAACGTCTTTGCGGTTTAACCCAAACACCCAGACTCCGCTGCTTTCGTCCTGGAGGCTCAGGCTCGGCCATGGACACCGAAGGTTTGAGCACTGCCATTCCCACCTTCAGAGGCTCCAGGCAAGAGACAAGCTCCTCCTTCCAGGTCCTGCTTCCTCGGGGTTGAATCCCACTCACCAGTGATCAGAGCAGCACCCAGCCTCGCTAGAGCCCTCAAAAGAACATCCAGAAGGAGGAAAGTGCACCAATCCCCCACCACGCCACCCCCAGTCCTCCCTGGAGCAGCCAGGCCACCAGCCAGCCACCTAGCCGGAAGACAGGACACTTCTCTTGTCCCGCCCTCACCCTCTCCCTGCCAGCTCTCTGATGAGCTGAACTGTGTCTCCACAAATGGTGTGTTGAACCCTCGCCCGCAGTCTCGGTGCAGATGTGAGTATCTAAGAGGTCACACCGGAGTAGGGTGGACCCCTCCAATCCAACTATGGGTGTCTTTATCAGAAGAGGAGACACACAGAGACAGGTGCACACAGGGAGAAGGCCATGTGTCAACAGAGGCAGGGCCTGGAGTGACACAGCCACCTGCCAAGGATGCCAAGGATTGACAGCAGACCCCAGGAGTTGGAGAGGCAGGTCGGATCCTCCCCTAGAACCCTCAGAGGGAAGATGGCCCAGCCCACACCTTGCCCGTGCCTTGTCTCAGACTTCCAGCCTCGCCCACTTGCTTTGGGCAGCCCTGCTTACTCTCCACACCCCTGCCAATCCTCCTTGTCTCCGGAGCCCTCCTTGCCTCTCCCTGAGAGACCTTGGGAATCCTCCCCCAAAATGCCGCCACACCTGTCTCCATCCATGTGACAAGTGTGTCATCCCCCCATGATATGCCCTGCCATGCATGGGAGACAGGGGAGCCCAGTGTGAGACACGCATGGTTAGAACATCACGACGGCCGTGTGTGCGCATGTCTCTACGTTGTGAAGCAGCTGTGGCTACCCTTGGCTGCCAGGGAGCCCTTACTGGGTTTCTGTTTTAAGCATCTGAGACCCTGGCAACTCACTCAACCCTCTCAAAGTTGTTAGAGCCAAAACAGAGTCATTTGCGTTAACAACCCTGACAGGAGAGTCGGGAAAGCCATGAAGTGAGGATTCTCCTGCACGAAGCCCTGACAACAAGAACCCTCACAGAACTAGCCTTACAAGAAACATGCTTCTGCGAGGACACCTGCCCAGCCACTGCCTGACCAGCCTCGGGCTGGAGTCACTCCTGTTATGGGCCCTTGTCGCCAAGGATAATGATCCCAAGACAAGTGTGAGTCTCCTCAAGTTTCCTTTAAAAATCTTTGTCTTCCCTGACAGCCTCGAATCTGTGTCTTGTCTACTCTGGTCCAGGCACTGTCCTGTCCCCCAGTAAACACCATTTTCTTTCTGAGAGCCTCCGTCTCTGTTCTGCAGGTTGGCACCTCATAACAATGGATGCTTTTAGGGTCATCTTTTCCATTCAGGTGTGAAACTGAGGCACAGAGAAGTTAAATAGCTTGCCCAGGGTCACACAGCTAGGAAGGGGTGGCACAGGGTTTGAACACAGACCAGCTGGTGCCACAGCCTTGCCCTGGCTCCAGACCACGATGCTACACAGCCTCTCCACAGAAAGGAACCAGACACAATGAGGAAATGTAAAAACTACCCCTAAGCTGAAGCAGAGGCCAGGAAAAGACATTTAAAGTGAGATCAGAAGGAGCCCAAGAAGTCTGCCAGCACAAGGCACCAGAAGAGTGTCTTGTGTAGAGGAAAGAGCATGTACCAAGGTCCTATGGTGGAGAGAACCTGGGTGCCAGAAGAACTGAAGTCAATGTGGCCAGGGCCTGTGAATGCAGGAGGTGAGGCTGGGAGGCCAGGAGGTGAGGATGGGGGCAAAGGGAAGACAGCCTTGCTGGACCACGAGGTGTTTGGGGGTCATCTTGGGGATGCTGAAGGCTGCAGGGGACTCAGTCCAGGGACAGGATCTGACCGCCACCAGGTGTGGGACGCATGGTAGGGTAGGTAGCCACATGGGGGTCAGGAGACCCTTGGGAAGGCTACAGCAGTGATTCAGATCGGAGGTAGAGGTAGGACATAGCAGGGCAGAGTGTGACGTGGAGGCAGAGAGGAGAGATACAGAGTAAACTTGAGGAGGGCTCTGTGGGGCCCTTGGTGGCTGGCCTGAGGCTTGAGGAAGAAGGACCATCAGAGACTCATTCCACTTCTGGGATGAGCATGGGAGGAGAGGGATGCTGAGGGGGAGCAGATGGGGTGGGGACACCCAGGTCTGTCTAGGACCTGTTCGGTCAGAGGAGAGGGGCACCCAGACATGCCCCTGGAGTCTCAGAGGCCAGGTGGGAGAGGTAACTGTGGGCGTCAGACCTGTCCCAAAGAGTTAGGATGCAAAGGGGAGGAAGGGAAGGGAGGTTGGTCAGAGGGTGCCAAGAAACAGAAGGGGCCCCTGGAGTGAGGAATCAGCTGCACTCGCGCTTCAAGGTCAGTGGGGAGGCCAGGCCCTGAGGCCCAGCAGGTCCTGCTGTGGGGCAAGCACATGTCAGTACAGATGCATAGTTATCTGGAAATGTTGGTGGGACAAGGGGGGTGGCCATGGGATAGACGCACGAGATGCCCATTTGCTCTGCAAGTATGGAACGCATAGATGGCCCTGAGGTGGAGGGGTTGGGCACTGCCCACCACATGTGAACTGGGGGTGATTGAGGTGACCTGAACAAGGTTGAGGTCTGGTAGTTGGGGTGGCTGGTTCTGAGCACTCGGGAAGCACAGCCTGGGATTCAGGGTGCAGTTGGCCTTGGGGGCCCAAGCAGGCAAGGCCAAGTTTCTGTACCCCCAGGAACCAGGGGTGGAAGGCCCAGGCCTTTAGATGGTCCTGGCCACTTCAGAGGCTTTCCAGTCCCAGAGGCCACCTGGGCTGACCATGGCGCTCAGTCTAGCTCAACCCCAAGGACATCCTTGGCCACCTAGGGACTGGGAGACAGGGACAAAAGATGCAGTGGTCACCTTGAGTTTCCTCTAGAGTTGGAAGCTCAGGTGAGCAGGGTTGCAACCCAAAGAGGTGAGCCCTGTGGTGTCTGACGAGTCAAGGCTACAGACGGCGGCTTCAGGAGGCAGTGACTCAAACCGCAACCTGGCAGGGGACCCCAGCAGAGACAACAGCTGGAGCCGAACTGGAGGCCAAGACAGATGAGTGCATGTGAACAGGGTCCGTCTCACCACAGCCTGCAGGGAGGAAGGTATCCCTCCGGGGGGACGTCCTCCTGCAATGAAGACCTGGGTCTCACTAAGAGCTGATGGGATCCCTGCCTGGACTGGTCTCCAGGAAACGTTGCTGGTGAGAAGACCCAGGAGGAGGACAAGAGTCCAGGCTGAGCCCCCATCCACCGAGAGTGGACAGGACCTGAAAACTCAGGGTCATTTGCATACATTTAAAAACCAAAGAAGGTCTGACACACATTTCAGGAGAAAAAAAACCTAATGGAAGGAAGGAAACCATTGGAGGGAACAGGAAGGGAAGCCAGAATTTTCTGAATCCACCATGCCAACATTCGATGTAATTATACAACACAATTAAATTTTCGGGAAAAAAATACCTACCTAAAAATTAAAAGCAAAATATAAACATATATCAAGTTGGTAGCATAACCACAAGGAAAGGAATCATTTGATGTGAGTTTAAAACCCAGTGATTTCACTGTAAATTCCTAAGCATTGTACCCTCAGGACAAGAAAGAAATGAAAAGGGAAGAGAGGGAGGGAGGGAGGGAGGAAAGAGACAAGCAATTCTCAGTAATCATATTGTCAATAATAATATTGGTCGTGATTCTGAAACTACTTATATAAAGATAAAATAATTAATGCCACAAAGTCTGGTGGTACCAAGTTTGTCAGTGTGAGAGTAAAGGGACACAAACATGAAATTAAGAAATTAAATAAAATTCTGTAAATCTAAGTTTGACTTGGGAGCATCAGTACAAGTTGTGATTTTTTTTTTTTTTTTTTTTTTGAGTTGGAGTCTCACTCTGTCACCCAAACTGGAGTGCAGTGGCCGGGAGCCTTGACCTGCTGGGCTCCAGCAATCCTTCCGCCTCAGCCTTCCAAGTAGCCAGAATTACAGGCGCACGCTACCATGCCCGACTGATTTTTTGATTTATTGTAGAGATGAGGTCTCGTCAAGTTGCCCAGGTGGGTCTCGAACCCGCAGGCTCAGGCAATCCACTCACCTCAGCCTCCCAAGGCATGGGATTACAGGCTGAGCCACCGAGCCCGGCCGTGATTTTATTTTTAATCTATTAAAAAAAACCCACACAATTTTCCTAGCCTGTCTAGGAGCAATGACCAACCCAGGAGCAGGGAGCATTTCTGCCCCATGCCCAGGGGGAGAGGCCGATTCCCATGGAAGGGTTACTTGGCAAAATGGCCAATTCCAGGTCTGGGGTGGGAAGTGGAGCTTCTTACCATCCCAGAAAGCAAGAAGGCCATAAAAGACTCCCAGGCTCATGGGGAAAGGGCTCAGGGATCATTGACCTGAAGAAGTTTCTACCAGCCAAACTTGTTCCACGGACAAGTTAGACATCAAAATAGATTCTACCTACCGTGGGTTGAAACATATAAAATATGTTTAAATTCTAGCATTCAAAATGATGAGGAAAAACCTCACAGGCAATTGAAGGTTGCAAAATAGCCAGCATTGTCTAAAAGCTAGTTAACAGAGAGAGGAAACCTGGAGTGTCTCCTGACTGTCCATCCTACAGAACCGCACATCTGAGTCACCAACAGGCGACAAGTCTTCTTTGCAGGGAGTGTTCCAACCAGTACAACAGGCTCACAGAGCTCTCATCACCATTCTGCAATTCCCTGATGAACCCACGGAGGCCGTAGGCCATGGCCACTGACGTCACAAGGAGAGGGACAGGTAGGTACAGGGTGCTTCCTCACAGATGAACACCATCCTGCTGATCCAACCCTGGAACTAACCGCCAATGACTGGGACACGGGTCAGACATCCCAGGAATGTGATCAGCGGCATCCAGCCTGGTTCCTCTGCAGGTTAACGGTAAAGACAAAGATTAAGAGGGAGGGGATGCCTATGAACTAAGAGATCTGAGAAATCTCTCGAGTACATGTACTGGCCTCATTTTGAAAATAATTTTAATAAAAATCCTGCTCAGTTTTAACAAGCATTCATGATATGATCAGGGAAACTTGAGCCCTGACTGCCGTGGCTAATAGGAAGGAATGACCGTTCTTTCCTTGAGGTTGGGAGGATGGTATCGTGGTTGTATATTTTTAAGAGCCCTCATCTTTCAGAGATACAGTCTGAAATGTTTATGGATAAAAAATGAGCAGCTCTCTATGTAGTGACATGGAAAATGTTCATAATTTATAACCTGAAGTGAATGTAGCATGCTACAGATCAATGCATTGAATGCAGTCCAATTTGTTTTGTAAAGAAAGGAACAGAGCGAGCTGTCTAGGAGGCATCACACTCAAAGAAAGATCCGGAAGGTGCGGTGACACTGGGCATCTGAGGAGCAGGCCAGTGAGGGAGGGAGGTGTGGGCCTTTTGCTTTTTCCTTGCAGTGAAATCTTTCTTTGGAGAAAAGTAAAGTGATGTCATTTTGCAGCCTCTGATGAGTTCGGGGATGTGGGTATGATGGTCAACAGCTGTCAATGTCATGAGACAGAAGCCGCCAGGCACGATGCGCCTCCCACAGGAAACTCCCAGCTCCACCCATGCAGCGTCCTGCCCTGTGTGGCCTGAGTTTGCCTGGCTCCAGGACAGCCCCCTTCCAGCTCACAGAACCACCATGGAGGGATCCAACCACAGGGTCCAGCACACGGGGCACTCCGCAGACAATCTGATTTTTTCTTTTTTTCTTTTTTTTTTTTGAGTTGGAGTCTCACTCTGTCGCCCAGACTGGAGTGCAGTGGCCACTCCCAGCCACTGCAGCCTCGACCTGCTGGGCTCCGGCGATCCTTCCGCCTCAGCCTTCCAAGTAGCTGGAATTACAGGTGCGCACTACCACGCCCGGCTGATTTTTTTATTTATTGTAGAGATGAGGTCTCACTGCCCAGGCGGGTCTCGAACCCATGAGCTCAGCCTCCCACTCACCTCAGACTCCCAAAGGCGCGGGATTACAGGCTGAGCCACCGAGCCCGGCTCAATCTGACTTTTTCAATGGCTTTATTCTAGGGGAGGAAAGAGAGAGGTGAGAGGAAATCCAGAGGTCAAAAAACAACCTTGCATCGAAAAACTTATCACCGAGACCTGATTCGGATCTGGAATCCAATGGGCATTAAAAACCAGCGAGACCCTGAGGGTATGCTTGTCTGGTGAGTATGTGGCACTAATCCTTTGTTGCTATTTTAGAGGTGACAACTGACGGCAGTGTGGGTATGCTTCTTAAAGGAACCCCCTCTTTTATGGGCACATGTTGAAACAGGTAAAAATGGAGGAAGCCCAGGGATTACTTCCATAGCAGGCAGGGGGACCTGGCCCTGACTGAGCAGGCCGGTCACGTGGCAACTTCGGGGTGGCCTGATCAACACTGGGGCTATGATACGATTCTCTTCAGTCCAGATTTGGAGTTTCCCATCTTCGTCACAAGTAATTATTATTATACTATTTATTCTAATGAATAATTCCTTGTAAGAGAGGGATGCTGGGCACATTGGAAGGAGATGTGGCAGGTTTACTATGCTGGAGGGAGGCAAAGGAATGGTCACAGCCTGGGTGGGATGAGTTTGGGCTGCGCTTGGGCTGGACAGTTCACTGTCCTGGGCCTCTGTTCTTCATTCTAAGGTGGAGGCGGCAACACCCACCGTGGAGGGTGCTCTTGAGGTGAGACTCAGGGCACCATGGGGCATCACGTGCTCAGCACCTGGGGCCGAGCCAGCCCTTCGTAAGTGGCAACTCTAAGAAAACTCTGGAATACTCAGGCCCACTATGGAGGAGCTCTGAGAGGAGAGTGGACCTGGGAGACCAGCCAGCAGGTCCTGGGACAGGACGGGAGTGACCGCAGGGCCTGAGTTTGCTCCCTGGAGCTGAAAAACCCTCACTGGCTCCTGCGAGCTCAGAAGCCAGCCTCACGACCCAAGTGCACAGGGCTGGGAATGATATGGGGGCCAGCTTTGATGAGATGCTTTGACCCCAGGAGTCAGACGCTCAGACGCGGGGAAGACAGAGGTGCAACCTAGGTAGAAGAGAATTCTAGGTAGGTGGGACTGCTCCGTGACTCTGGCCAGTACCCAACCCTCTCTGAGCCTCAGATCCTAGATCCTAGGCGATTCAACAAGAGTCACACCACATGCCTTCCAGGGAGCAGACAGATGGCCAGAGCATGATGCCTTGTTCAGGCAGAAGGCAGCCTTCCCTGGAGGTCACTCTCAGAGACAATGCAGGAGTCTACAGTCCTACAGCTGGGGTTTCTCTTGGGACCATCTGTGGGTCTCCTGCTTCTCTGCCGCCTGGGATCCTCTGACCTTATTTGGGCAGCAATGAGCTGGGGCTGGGGACATGGTCTTCCCAGGCAGAGAATGTTGGAGTAACATTTTCCACACCATTTCATATAAAGACACCCACCTCTTACTACAGCTGTGTCCCTCCCTCAGTGCAGCAAGTTGAGGTGACTTTGTTTGGGGAAAATAAAAGCAAGGTTATATACTTGAGATGACTCGTGAGAGTTTGAGAAATCAAGGGACCAGAACACGCACCAGGACAACTTTGAGAATGACAGGCATCTTGGGGTGATGTGAGCGCCTCTGATCTCTGGAGAGGGTTGAGAGGAACCAGCCCGGGTTCTCTGTCCTGGCACCCCATTGCTGCCTGTGGGATAAAGACACCAACGAGAGGCTCGGCTGTCCTGTACCCTTCCTGGGACCTGGTGCTCCAGAACATGGGCACTCACAGTCCCCTGAGGTCCCCGAGCCTTGAGGGGTCTCCTAGGCATGGCCCAGGGGAGCCTTCTGCCCCATGTGTCCAGTCCAGAGAGGTCCAAGGAGAGGGTGGGTCCAGGCTGGAGACCGCGCCTGCCCGTGAATCGCAGGCACACCCGGCCCTGCAGCCTCTGTCTATCCCTGTGGTGAGGAGCCCCAGTCTTTCCGGAGAACTCAGGCCTGACTTACCTTCACCCAATCCTCCTCCACTCCCACGCTCCTTCATGAGGCCTCTACTGTCAAGAAAAAAGTGCAAATAAACATAACCTTCTTCACCTGCCTAAATCCTCTTCCTCTCACAGACTTGACTCTGGCGCCCCCGCCTCCAGGAAGCTCCCTTGGTTTCCCCCATCTAGCTGGGCTGAGGGTCGCTCCCATTGCCAGTCCCTGGTACCCACACAGGCTCCTGCCAAGGGTCTGGCTGATCCCCGATGTACACGCCCACCTACCCCTTGATTTCCTGCCCTCGCCCAGCAGGGAGTCATGGCTGTTGTCCCCGGAGACCCACTCCTAAGGCCCTGACTGCTCCTGCCTGCCCTGGGGTAAGGACGCCCCAGAACCCACCCCTGCCCCATCACCAGCCCCCATCCCTCTGGACTCTATGAGGCACCAACTATGAGGCTAGGATCTCCCCAGAGGTGGCCCCAAGGGGCAGGTAATGACTGGGGGTGTCACCTTGACCAGTGAGGCAGGAATAAGCAGTCCTGGGCAGGTGCCTTCCTGAGCCTCCTCCCCGGGAATGCCACATTCTGACAAGGGGCAGTTGGCATTCAGGGCCCTCCACCCCTTTCCCCAACCCACCCCCATTGGTTCCCTGGGGCTGTCCCTCCCCGGAGCCTGAGCCCAGGGCTCTGAGCGGAGTCTGAGCTCCAGGCACCGTGCTCACCCAGTCAGGGCCCTAGACAATGCTCATCAACACCAGTTCAGCCAAATGAAGGAGATCCCTACCCCCAGGCCAGGCATACAGGGGTCCAGAGTGTCACCATCATCAGGACTCCATCTCTGGAGCCCAGAGGTGCTCCAAGAGGAAGTCACTTGGTTTCCACTGAAACCATGGTGATTTTTTTCATCTTGCATCCTTTTTGAATAATCATCTATGGAAATGCAGATATCCTTCAACCCCAAGACAAGTGACACTCCAGCCAACATCCACCATTGGGCAGTTGGCACGGGCATCTACCAGGGACTGCCATGGGGGTGGGGCAGGAGGCTTGAAGCAATTCTGGGGAACCATGGTCCCATCTCCATGGGTGTGAATCAGACAGGCTTGAAGCAATTCTGGGGAACCATGGCCCCATCTCCCTCCCTCTGCAAAAGTTTCCTATCAAATCTACCTGGTAGTTGGTCATGGAGCTGCTCTGGAGGACGGAGAGAAGGAAGAGGAGGAGGAGGAGGAAGATCATGATGGTGGGGATACCCCAGCTCCAGGAAGTTCACTGCAGGAGATCTCCACTCTTTGGGTTAAAGTTGCTGTGACATCGCCCGCGGGGTCCTGCCTTACCCATCACAGTATCTATCACCCCCCATGGCCGTGTCCACCTGCTACCTAGCCATGCTCCCCACTAGCCAAGAGGGTCTTGGAGTTGCTCTGTCTGGCACACCCCCAGGAAGGAAGCTTTGGCTAGAACGATGGTGACTGGCACTGCCAGGCAGCAGCAGAGGGGCTTGAGGCCAGGACCCGGGGCTGCTGTCCATGGTGCTAGGACACGTGCCCCACAGAACCTGCAGCTCCCTTGGTCCTTCCAGCTGGGCATGCTCCCTTCCCCCAGCCTCCCCCTCCTCCCCACCTGCCCTCTGGCCCACCGCCCCTAGAGAAGAGAACAGCTGTACCCGGCCTCCTCTGCAGGGCCCTCCAGGGCTCTCTGGGCTCCTCCAGCCCACAGTCTAGTTCCTCCTTGATGGCTCTCACTCTTGACCCAAAATATCACTTCTCCAACCCATCCTCGCAGGAAGTTTTCCAGTTGGGGGTTCATTCCAGAAAGGCCCCTCCAGCCCCTCTCAAGTTCTCTGTATTCCACTTCTAACCAGATTCTCCAGCTCAGATAATGGCCAGGAGTGGAGACAGAAGAGGGGGAGATTCCCTCGTCACGCATGCACTTGCCCTGCAATCTCCCCAAGGGAAAGCAGCCTGGACTCACAGGGTCTTCCTGTCTTAAGTAAACTCCACAACTGGAGAAGAGTGAGAGAAACCGCATACATTCACCTGCACTGCGTGCCAGCCTCGGGAAGCCCTCGCCCAGCCTCCTGACAGGTCTTGCAAGCAAGGACTATTGTCCCCATCTTACAGATAAGGAAGGTAAGTGAGTCTTAGAGAGATTCAGTGACTTGCCTAAGTGAGTAAGAGATGGATACATGCTCATCAAAAGTCTAACCATGCTGGCACGGTGCAGTGGCTCCTGCCTGTAATCCACGTTCGAAGGCCAAAGAGGGGAGAATTGCTTGAGTCCAGGAGTTCAAGACCAGCCTGGGTTACATTGTGAGACCTTGTCACTACAAAAATAAAAATTAAAAATGAGCCTGATATGGTGGTGACGTCTGTAGTTCCAGCTACTAAGGAGTCTGAGGCAGAAGGATCGCCCGAGTCCAGGGGCTTGAGGCTGCTGTGAGCCGTGATCATGCCACTGCACTCCAGCCTGAATGACAGACTGAGACCCTGACTCAAAAAAAAAAATTCCAACCACAATTCACCTACGTAGTGATCAAGCTCACCCCATCCATCCTCTCTGTCCAAAACCCTCTCCTTCCATGGGGCACTCACACAGAACACCACGTCCAGAGCCTAGAGCCCTGGCCTCCTCACTATGTCCTCAGACTGGGCCCCTCAGAATTTGGAGGACATCTTATTCTACCAGGCAAAGACTCTTAGTCCGGGGAAAAGCGAAGACCAAACCCAAGCCTCTAACTTCAGTCCTCATCCTCCTTGACGGGCTTCATGTCCCATCTTGAATATTTCTGTCCCTGCTCTGGGTCTCCAACTATCAACTGGCTCTGTTAGGCCCTCTCCTAGTCACCTTCTCCCACCAACAACTGCTGGAAGGCCTTCTCTGCCAGTCATGCACTTGGTGCCCAGGACAATGCCCCTATCCTCCCTGGCTTCCAAGACTCCTGGTCCTGGGGCGCCAGGCCTGCCTCCTGCACCAGCCGACACGGCCCCAGGGATGGAGGAGCCTGTGCGGGGGAAAGTCCCACCCGCGAAGGGCTTTGTCGGCTGAAAGGCTGTCATGTTCTCTGCAAAGGACAAGATTTTCTGGGTTATTAAGCACACACAGTCCCGCAGACTGTGGCCAGGAGATAAGGAAATCTCCGTCGGATGGCTGTGGGATGGAGTCCGCATCCCTTTTTTCTTTCTTTTTTTTTTCTTTTCTGTTTTTTTTTCCCCCTCAACTTGGGTATTTTCAAGCTTAGAAGGAACTGTTCTAATCAAACCAAGAGACCAGCGGCAGGAGATGAGTTTGCTCTCAGAAAATGGAAAGTTTAAGGGGAAAAAAAAGAAGATGGGGATGGGGGGAGCACTTTCTAGAAACATGGAGAAAGCATCTTGTGGCTGGATAGGGATGGCACAGTCCCAGCTTCCACATAGGTAGAGAAAAAAATTCGAGTAGAGGCGTGGCCTTGCCTTTGGAGACCTCGAATCTGAGGCGGGGGAGACGACTCCACCTTCAGGAAAGCCTCCGTCTGATGGCAGAGAGAGAGCCACATTCTGGAGATCCATCTGACGATAGCAAGGCCCTGCCCTGGGGGTAAGCGCGCACACACACACCCCCGGCTGCGTTCTCAGGGACTACTTGTGTCACAGATGTGGATAGACAAGCTGTCATTCTCAGGGACTCCTTGTGACAGCCACCGCCTCCCCAGGGGCCTACCCCGCCAGCATGCTGACCCATGTCTCTCCCCACCATGGGAGGTTGAGGATAATGACCACAATGCTTTGCCCTACCCCATTAAGAGGTGGGGTCTGCTGCCCCGCCCCTGCAGCTGGGCTGGCTGTGACTTACCGTGACCCTCTAGATGCAGAAGAAGCACAGGGCACGCCCCAGAGCCCAGGCAGAACCAGCCCAGTGGTGTCCACTCTCACCCACTGACCTTTGACCTGAATGGCACCTGTCGTTCACCTGCCTAAGAGCCTGCACCTGCCCAGACACCCAATAGAGCCACCACAGGCAGTGCTGGTGGGGGAAGACCTGGCGAGGAGGTTTCAGAGAGGACAGAACGCACACACGCCGACCATGCGGCACCTGCAGTTGGCTCGGCCAACACCCAGAATGGTGGCATCTTGGGCCAGCACTGCAGAAACTCCACAGTGGGCATTTGCGGCCACATCTGGCTGTGCTGTGTGGGTGCCTCTTCTGAGCCCCTTTGTGGTATGATTTCTGGAGGAATCTTGGGCACCACTGAATATGAGCAGTGTCTTTCCTCGAAGCTCCCCAAGTCCTGCGTCATGCTTTGAACAAGAGTGTTTCCAGCTCCTCTCTGACCCAGGAGGAGTCTCCCAGCTGACTCTTGGAAAACAGGGGTCCTTCATCCATGACTGCCATCCTAGCATCAGCTAGGGGACTAGGTTTTGTTTAGGGAAGTCCCCTCCCCCAGGTGCAGCTCGAAGATGGTGGAGCGAATTCGTGTGTGCAGGCCTGGGCTCGGGGGTCTTTCTTCATCGGTGGCTCCGGTGTGAGAACGGGCTCCTGGACATGGACATGGCATTCAAGGTCCTGGCGGCCAGGCCTCCAACCCCTCCCTGAGGTCCCCTGATGGCTCCGAGCCTCTGCACACCTGTGACCTCACAGACCATGTGATGCCCTTCACCCACCCCGTCCAACAAGGCTTCCCTGGCCCTCACCGTACCCCACTCTCACTACTCCTGCCTGCTTGCCAGCAGATCCAGAGCAGTTCTTGTCCAGTCTCTTCCACCCGGCACTCCTTACCACCTGCCGCCGTGGCCCCACCATGACATGTGAGGTCCCCACACCCACTTACACCATGCCAGCTGCCCTGCCCTCCACACAACTGACACAGGGCCAGACAATTCTTCAGAGTGAGGCCATCCTGTGGGAAGTAGGATGTTTGGCAGCACCTGTGGCCCTGACCCACTAGATGCCAGCAGCAACCCCCATTGCAGTTGCAACAGTAAAAATGTCTGGGTTGTTGGCAGAAGTAGGAGACTAACCAGATGTCCCCCAGGGGAGGCAAGACCTGCTCCTGGCTGTCCCCTGAAGACCCTACTTCACACCATGGCTTGGGCAAATGACCAGTGTGTCTTTGAATGCCTCTGGTGGTTTTGCACCTTAATGACTTTGCATCTACGGTTCCCTCTGCCAGAAATGCCCTCGACTCCCCAACATCCAGAGACTCCTCGAAAGATGGAAATCAGCTCCCATCATCCTATTCATAAGTCCCTGAGAGGCACAGAGTCAGGATTCTTTCAGCTTGGAGGAATGTGAACCCAACTCAAACTATTTTAAGGGAGAAGGAGAGGCAACAGTCTGTGTCCAGTCTGTAAAGAAAACACCCCAGGGCTTCCCAACAGAAGGAGCATAATGTCAGGGTGTTCACACGAGGACACGTGTAGCCAACCAGGGAACACAGAGGCCACCCAAAACCAGCACCAGCAGCAAGCTGGCACCACTGAGTGGATCGGTAGGGGACATTGTGTCTCTGGGACCCACAGGCCACACCACCCCACATGCTGAGAGCCAGGCACCAGGACATGGAGAGGACAGGAGGCACCAGCAGGCATTGGGGCCAGCGGAGATCCCACCAGTGCCAGGAAACTGGCAGAGAGGAGAGGAAGTGCCCACCTTCTCCTTCGCCCTCCAGTCTCCCCATTGTCCCATGGCCAACCTTCAACACTGGGAGAGGCTGGAAACTCCACCACAGCCACAGAACTGGGGAGTCCCCTGAAGAAAGGGAGAATCTGGAGACCCCCAACAGGTCCTGGCCCCACAGGGGGCCTCCTGTGCACTCTGGGATGAAGCCAGACTCCTGAGCACACCTGCAAGGCCCCAAACCCAGAGACCCACCTCCTGCTGCCACATCCCAACCACAGTGCACAGCTTTCAGTTTCTGAAACACGCCTGCTCTTTCCTGACCCAGGGCCTCTGTGCACGCTGTTCCGAGTGCTGTTCCAGGGCCTTTGTCCACGCTGTTCTGGGACCTTCACCCATGCTGCTCCAGGGCCTTTGCCCATGCCGTTCCAGGCACTTGTGCCATTTTTCTCCCCAGTACTGCCTGAAGAGCAGGTTTCCCGTCCTCACATCCCCTTAAATGTCACTTTCCTGCAAGCTCCTGACCTCCAGAAGGAAAGGCAGCCCTTCCCACCACCCCCACCACCCCGGGTGGCCTGCCTCACCCCTGCAGTCCATCACACCTGTGTGTACTTGTGGACGCTTCTTCCTTTGACCCACGAGGCAGGGCAGGTCACTGTTCACAGCCCTCAAGGGTGGCCTGAGGCAGGATGTATGGACAGTCTCTGTGGCACCAGAAGAGAGAGACAGGGCATGTTGGGAGCTTCTGGTCCAGTCTTAGGGGAATCTCACAATTGAAAGAAAACATGGAGCCAGAGAAAGCACGTGTGCCCGGCCCCTCTCCCAGGCAGCCTCATCCAGCCTCCCAACCCCACACGGGGCGAAGCCAGTGGGCATAACTATTTGAAGCCCAATTGTTCAATAAAACTGAAGCTACAACTGTTCCCATATGGAGTGGGATGCCTTGACACTGGTGGTAGTAAGCCCCCCATCTCGAGAAGCATCCAAACTGAGGCCGCAGGTGCACATGGCATGGATACCATGGAATGTTCTCCAAGATTCAGTTCTCAGAGGACCTCTGAGGTGAAAACAGCATAGCTCTGGAACAGGGAAGAGGACAAGGAAACACGGGCGTGGGTGCTCAGACAGAGGACAGAGGGCCGAGTGCTCTGCCCACGTGAACAGTCACAGTGCAGGCATGTGGACCCGTCTGGCATGCAGCTGAGGCCCAGTGAGCTCTAGCAAATGAAGGCTGCCCAGCCCCCCACCAATCCGCCCCGTCCCCTCATCCCAGAGACAGGACAGCTCCATCAACACCCCGACCCTGCGAGCGAGCGGTGTCTTAAGACCCAGAGCCTGGGGCAGAGTCCGGCCGCAGGGAGGGAGGTAGCTGGACCACCACTGCCACCCAGAGGCTGGCGGAGAGCCAGGCTGCCCAGCCCAGGGACAAGCCTGAACACTGTCCAGCCAGCCCAGCAGGCCCGCCATAGGGAAGGCGTGTGGAACTGAGCCCTGCAATTCCCTCAGCATTTCCGGGACCTTCGGGTCAGACTCTGAGGCCCAGAGAGGGCACAGAGGTGCCCGAGGACCTGAGAGCCAGTGACGGGCAGCACAGCCTCGCCAACTTCTACCTGCCCCCTCCAGCGCTCCTGGGAGACTCGCCCTTCCAGGGCCTCAGCAGCCTCACTCAGGGAAGGGACTAGGAACTAGGGATGCTCTCTGGCCATGCCAGGTCCCCCTAACTCCTCTGCATCAGGTCCCAGCACCCCAGGCCTGCACAGGACTCCCCACCGCAGACCCTGGCTTTTTGACCACACCCAGCAGACCTGCCTGCTGGGGTAACACAGCCACCTCCCAAACCTGTTCAGAGGACAGACCTGGCCTGTGGGTCACTTTTCCCTGGGATTTTTTTTTTAAGGTCATAAAAACAAAGACATAAACCAGTCCCCAGAGCACGGGCTGGCCGGGCTGATTTTCTCAGGACCAGCAGGCATGAGGCAGGGGACGCCTCCCACAGGGCAGCTGAGCCCCTGGAGACCCATGGTGCCCCCCAGGGACCCCCTTGCTGGTTCTCCCACTGCCCACAAAACTCTCAGTGGACCTCTATGCCTTGCAGCCCAGTTGGGCTTGCTGCTGGGGAAACTCGATTGAGCACCAGGCAGGAGACAACCCCACCTGCCTCCAGGGAGGCCTCCCTGCTTTCAACCATCCCCGATTTTACAGGGGAGAATATTGAGGCCCATGGAGGGAGAGTGACAAAGTGGCCAGGTGAAAACTGGAGCCAGCCAAGGACAGCATCCGGCATGGAAGGGGAGCAGTGGACAGCTCCCTGGGGCTCCTGTCACTGCCCTTCAGAGGCATGTGTCCAGCCAAGGCATCACCCAGAGGAGGAACCGTGAGTGAGGACTCCATGCAGCCACCGTCACCTCCAGGCCAACCTCAGGACTTCAGCATCGCCCTCTCTGCCCTGACACCCAGGATTTCCCGCTCCCCAGCCCTGAGCTCTGCCCACCTCCCTATGGGACCTTGTCCTCAACTGCAAAATGATGAAAGGTGCCACTCAGAGGAGTTGTCAGGGCTGCGGGCATGCCCAACTCCAAGGGAGTGGCACTGGAGCTGTCACAGTGCAGAGCACACCCTGTGTGGCGACATGGGACACAAGGGGTGGAAGACGCAGGCCCTGGCACAGAAGAGGAGCACGGTGCACAGTTTCCTTCCACTACAGTCTCAGATCCAAGAAAGCAAGGTTGGACAGGACCCAAAAAATGCCACTAGGACAAGGGAACCTCACATGCGTGTATCAAACGGGAAATCACGGCCCAGAGAGGGGACAGGGCTCATTGCCTGGGACTCAGCAGAGTACATCCTCATCTCCTGGACCCCTTAGAATTTCTAGCAAATATCCCAGCCTCTGGGCCAGTGATACTCCAGCTGTGCCCTGGGCCCCAGGGAGACCCAGACGGGCTGGGCCAGCAGGAGAACCAGGGACATCAGGATCCCACGGGGAGGAGGCATCAAGGGGTCTCACTGCTGACAACTATGGCAGACACTGTGCTGACTCTTCAGGGACATTCCTTTCATCCTCACATCCACCGTGGGAGACCAGCCACATTCTCCCCATTTGGCCCAGGCCTGAGGTCACCCAGCTGCAGGAAGCAGAGCCGGGGAGGGGAACCTGGCTGGCAGTGCCTCAAAACCCAGAGTGGTGTGCCCTGACACGCCGAGGCACCTGCTCTGAATCACACTGGCCTGCTCGTGGCCACAGCGTGTGTTGAATCACACTGGCCTGCTCATGACCGCAGCATGTGTTATCATTATTATTCTAAGGATTCTACAATCAAATCATTCCAGAGAAAATGCAGCTTTTCTCTTCCTTCTCTCACTTGTCCCATGGACACCCTGCCACTGGGGCAACATCCACGTGCTTGAGAGAATGACAGCTTGGGTGGGGAAGCAGCCTTCAGTGTATCCAGGAGAATATCCACACTGCCATTTTACCAAAAAAAATTACAAAAATGATAGGATTGTCCACCATGGACCACCACCGCCAGATGGCAGCTGTCTGGGGCCACAGAGGGGGCTGTGTCCTCAGCCAGGGAGGTCACACGGACAGACAGCCTCCCGCGGTGCTTAAAAGACAACCTGAAACTGGTTGGTCATCTGCCCAAATTGGGCCAGGGAACTGGCATCGGCAGGCTTGGCTCCAGAAGGTGTCACAGCGGGGCCACCTGCCTGTCCTTCACCATGGGTCAGCTGAGCTGCCACCCCCAGGGAAGACCCTGAGTCTAAAGCATGGTGAGGGGAAGGGAAATGGACCCCTGCCGAGAGGTTAAAAGGAAGGGCGGGGGACAGAGAGGGCAGGAGACTCTTGGAACTTTACCAAAGCAAGGAAACTCAGAGGCCAATAACTCCAGCCCCTTTGTTTTGCAAATAGGGAACTGGACATCAGAGAGGGTAAGTGACTTACCCAAGGTCATACAGTGACAGGGAGAAAATTAGTCCCAGGGCTTCTACCCGCCAGTCCAGAGCTTTTGCTGGGCGTTTATCTCCCCCGCTAGCTAATTGCCAGTAGGAGAGAAAGCCTGAAGTTTTACTACTGGAAAGGTCACAGACATCATGCCTCCACTTCCCCCAAAATCTGTCCATTCAGCCAACTCCTTGTCCGTACACCCACCCATCTATTCATCCACCCTCCCACCTACCCACCTACGCATCCATTCACTCACTATCCATCTATTCATCCATCTGTCCGTCATCCACCCATTCCTCCTCCCCCACCCACTCATGTATCCATCAACCTACCATCCATCCATCCACCCATCCATCCATCCGTTCATTCGCCCACCTATCCATCCATCCACCCATCCACTCATTTACATGCCCCTTCATCCATCCACTCCGCATCCATCTGTTCATTCACGCCTTCATTCATCTACTCTCCTGCCCATCCACCCATCCGCCCACCCATCTGTCCATCCACCTATCCATCCATCCATCCTACCTCTCCCTCATCTACTCACCTACCCCTTCATCCATCCACCTACCCATCTATCCACCCACCCACCCATCCATGCATTTATTTTCTCTTGGGCACATCTGCCCCATGTTTGCTGAGCATACATATACCTACATGTTCCTGGCTCTGCACTCAGCAAGAGCCATATGCAATGCTAACCAGAAAAGGCCCCAAATCACATCTTGTTTGACTGCCCATAATGCACGTGGAGAAGCAGGATTAGGAGGGGGAAGAAAACAAGAGTAAGCAGAATCATTCTTAAAGACACCACCCCCCGCCCCACCCTCTCTGAGCCCCTCCTCCATCACTGCCAGTCTGCACTCTCCAAATCCCAGTCCTCCCACGCCCCAACCCCACCACTATTTACCCACCAGGGTGTGGTGCCAGCCCTGGACTTTTCCCTCCTTCTCTTTCCCAGGTCGTCGGTAAAATTAAGTAGCCCTGGGCTCCTTCCCCCTACACACACCTAACAAGACCACAAGTCACAAACGGGCAGGCTCCGTGTTCTGCCCACACACCGGCCTCCTGCTGTGGAACACTGTGGCCAGCCCACGTAGTGTCTGGTCTTCATCCTGTCCCTGCCATGACCCGTCCCTGGACCTCGGTCTGTCCATCTGTACAGTGAGACTCCAGGGCTCAGGACACAATGACAGACAGAGCTAGACAGGGAGAGAGAGAGGAGGAGGAGGAGGAGGAGGGACCCGGGGGAGGGGCGGGGCGCTGTGACGTGTGAGGCTGACGCAGCCGGCCTGCGGCCTCCCAGGCTGGGCTGTCAGTCAGCCCTGTTCTAAGCCAGCATCCTGGAGCCTGAAACCATTTCTCACCTCCTCCCGATGACTTGATGACTCACCCTGTCAACACCTGATGAGTCACACCGCTGGCAAGCAGGGGGCACTGTTCCAGCCGCCCCCACATCAAGGACTCAGCCCACCCCAAGCACAGCCTGAGCAAACGCTGCCCCCGACAAGAGAAGCTCTGGAGGAGAAGCTGGGGGAGGGCGTAGATTCTAGCTTTGAGGGGCTCTGGAGCTTAGGCTGGGGAACTACTCGTCCCAGCCCTTTCGACAGGTGAGGCCCCCATGGCCCAGAGAGGCGAACTGACTTGGCCAGAGCCACACAGCACTCACAAGGGGCAGCGAGGACCAGACCTTGGCGCTCCCCTCCCAAGCCCAGAGCTCCCCTCCCAAGCCTTGCCGCTGTTCTGTTCCCTGCCACAGCCCTGGGTTCAAGCCTCCAGACGGCCGGGCTGGGCGAGGGCTCCCCCTACTGGCCATACTCATGCCCCACTGGGCTCTCACGCCCCATTCCTCAGTCTCACAAGAGAGAAGAGACTCTGTCCGTGCAGGGCCCAGGCCTCTTCCGCCCAGGACAGGGAGTAAAGACTCCCAGAGGCTACAACCACTTGTGCAAGAGCTCAGGACAGGAGCCGACTTGGCTGCATGGAAATCCCGTGGGTCTGCCTCTGCACAAGATACTCACTCCCCCACCTGCTCCTCCCTCCACTCTGGAACCCAAAGTGAAGGGTTCACTGGGGTCTTGGATGCCATAGATGTGTGTGTTCCCTCTGGATGGGATAGAGCTCTAGCCAGGTTCATTCTGCACTTGCTCATTCATTTATTCATGCAACAATTATCTGTTGATAATCTACCCGGCCAGAGCACCAGGATGGAGAGGGTGGCTACACACCCATCTTCCTAGACCGCATGGGCGGCAAGCATATCCGGGCCTCCTCAGCCCTAGCTGAGGGATAACCCTGCATGACCTCCTCTGACCCTGCCCCAACCTGAACCCCCACAAGCCCTCCTGGACTCTGTCCACACCTCCAGCAGGCTTCCTCAGCACCTTCCTGACTGCTCCCCCCCTCATCCACTCCTGATTCCTCAGACCCGGCGCAGGACCGGGCTCACAGCCGGCACTTGGTCAACACGTGCTGAGTGGGTGAGAGGAGAAAGGACGTGTAACAACCAGTTCCCATCATTTCCCGCCATGCTCTGCGCCTGGGAAGCAGACAATGGCTGCAAGGCTCTGTCCTATGGGAGACACAGTAGATGCCTCCTACCCAGCTCGTGGAGAAGCCCTGCCCTGGGGGCTTGAGGAAGCCAGGTTGTGGCCAAGGGAACAGCATTGGCTGGAGCAAGAGGCAGCCTCTGACAGCAAGCTGGGAAGGAAGGTCAAGGCCATGGGCCTGCAGGGGCTGTCCTTGAACAGCCTGGGGAGTGAGGGATCTAGTCAGCACTTTGTGGGTGTCCAGACATGAGATCAGAACCCAAAATCACTCCAGAAGCTCTTGTGTAGGGATGCCAGGAGTGGTGCCCAGGTCCACTTGAATGTCTCCAGGGACAGGATGCTCACTCCCTCCGTGTAGTAGAAAGATCACTTCCTACTCTCAAAGCATGGATGGAGGCCTTTGTCCATGCCAGGATTTGCTCTGCCTCCTGGTGACCAAAGGACCAGGCCATGACCTTGGATGCTGTCACCAAGGAGCCCACATCCAGGTTGAAAGCAGGACTTTCAATAGCGGAGACAAGGGATGAGACAGTCTAAGAGTGCCCCGCAGGTAAGAGGCCCTAGGCAAGGTCAGGGCCTGCTCTCATGACCTGGAGGTCAGCAGGCACATGCCTGTCTGCAGGGCAGCACCAGCCCCTGCCAAAGGAACTCACCCCACCCCACCCAGGGAGCCACCTCTTGGACCAGCCAGTTAGGCCTGTTGGCAGGTGCTCCGTGGTGCTGGGCAAGTAGCAGGGGTGGGTGGACACTGGGACCTTGGAAGGAGGGAGGTGCTGGCATTCCTGAGGATGCCGACTGTGTCAGGAGAGGGGCAGGAGCCCTAGAAGAGACTGACCCTTTTCAGGCTGCAGAGGTGCGTGCAGGCCAGAGGTATGGCCAGCAGGCACACACGGTCCCTAGGGCACAACAGTCATGTGCCTGACTGGGACCCAGCCCTACAGACCAGCAGAGTCATTGCATCAGCAGTGGCAGTCTCCACGTCTTTGGTGCCCAGCCTCCTCTGGGAGGGCTCTCATTGACCCCACGCTTCTCCAGGCCTGCACCCAGAGCCCATATGAGATAGGCCAGCACAGCATCCAGACCCTACAGCACCCTGCGGCACTGGGATCCAGCCCCTCACAAGAGGACCCCGGGATCAGAGTGGCCACATTATTCCCTCCAAACAGACCTTTGCAAGGCACCATGCAAGCCCCCGGAGCCATGACCCCCTGAGCAGAGTGGTGCAACTGGGGACACCAGGGAGGCTCTGTCATCACCCAAATGACAGCCGTGAGGGTCGACAAGGTGCTGACCCCTGGATGAGAGTTATGGGGTGATGACAGCCATGGAGATGCTGTAATGGTGAGGGTGATGGTGTCATAGCAATAGGGACACGGTGACAATAATGGAGACAGTGGTGGTCACAGCAATGATGACAGTGATGGTGGTTACAGCAATGGAGGGGCAGTGGCAGTGAGGGTGATGAAGTGACGGTGAGGGTGATAGAGACATGGTGACATGGAGACTGTGATGGTGACAGCAATGATGACAGTGGTGGTGCCAGCGAGGTTGACAGTGGTGGAGAATGATGACAGTCATGGTGGCTGAGGTGATGGGAGATGCCGTGAAGACCAGAGGCCCTGCCAGAGAAAGAGGTGGTGTCAGTGATGATGGTGTGTGAGGTGCTCACAGTAGCAATGCCCACTGTGGCCCGCAGAGGAGGGAGGTGCCCCAGTGCCCCTCTTCCAGAGACATTCGCCTGGCACTCCTCCCCTCCCCCCGCCCCTCCCCTTCCTGGGCAGGTGCTGTTTCCTCTGCTGCCCCGGCCGCTCTGTTCTCACCTCCTCTGCTTCCCTTAATCGCTTTTATTATCTAATTCACAATATCAGTGTTTTAATACTTAAAGCGGATTTGAATTAGCATAACTGGCCCTAAGTGGAAATAAATTAATGTTAGTGCACAGGAAGTTTCTCCAGACAATTAGAACCCGAGCTAAATTAAATTAACGTCTCTAATCTTTCTTATTCTCACTCCAAGCCTTGGCTTCCAGATGGTGCGGGGTCTCAGATGGACATGGACCTGAGGAGATACAGCTCAGCCCGGGAGGAGGATGACTCAGCACCACCCCTGCCCACAGCCTTGAAGAGACTAAGGAAAACCAGAGGACAGAGGGGAAACTGAGGCTCCAAGCATAATGCACCCGTCCACAGGCGTGCTCGGAAAGCGGCTGGGCAGGGCTAAGCATGGCATCTGGGTGGTTATGGGCACTGAATGGGTGGCCTCAAAGCCCCGGCCTAGAGGGAGAGTCTCAGCCCCTCCTTGGCGCTCACCGCCAATCCCAGGGTGGGTCAGCGAGTCCCTGCAGGAGACACTGAGGGCAGATGTTTTTGGTACTGCAGACCCTCTTTGAAAAGGGCACTTGAGGCAGCAGCTACGAGCTAGACACATGCCTTCTTTTCCGACTTCTCTCCCCAACACTCTCAAAGGGCAAGGGTCTCCATCCCCACCTCACACCTAGAAAAGCCAGGCCTACGCTCCAGGCCACCAAGAGTGAGTGGCCAGCAGGGACTCCAGCCAAGCGCAGGGCTCAACCAGAGGAGGTTGCACGTTCTTCTTTGCCAGGAGATGGGATCCAGCAGAGGGGCCCTTGGCTCTCCCGGGCAGCGGCCACTCTGTCTTGGTCAGCTGCCTGGGTCTGGGCCAGGAATATCACGTTCCCATCCCAGGTGAAGTCTAACAGTGAGGAGCACCGCGCTCAGGGGTCTATCCAGGGACCCAGGGTCAGCCTCTCTAGGTACCTCAAGTGGACGATAGGGCTGCGTGTGCTTGGTGAGCCATTCTGGTCCCCTCAAAGGGCTGCCCGGGTGAAGCTCAGAGTCAGCCCACATTCGCATCAACTGGCCATGATCAGAGGGGCACAGCGAGGGGCCTCGTCCACCCAGACCCTTAGGGGAGCCACAGACTTCCTTTCTGGGCCTTCAGAGCAGCTGTGCTTCTCCGGGAAGGACTGTGTGGTCCCCTGTGGTCACTGTGTCCCGAGACCTGACCCCATGCCTCCTCTGTGATCAGCAGCCAGGGAGTCTAGCGCCAGGCTGCCCTCCCCCTCACACGCCAGTGGTCAGGGGCTTGGGACATTTAGTCTGCTCGGTTCCTCTCCCACCCACACCAGGCTGTCTGTCATTCCCACCTTATAGAGGGGAACACTTCGGGAGGGGTGTATGGCTCACACCGATATTCCCAGCACTTTGAGAGGACAAGGCAGGAGGATTGCTTGAGGCCAGGAGTTCAAGATCAGCCTGGGCAACATAGCAAGACCTCATCTCTACAAAAAGAAAAAAGAAAAGAGAAAGAAAACTTGTTCAAGTTCACATAGTAAGGGGCAGGGTTAGGCCCCACACCAGAGTCTCCCAACTCTTCCTGTGCACCCTTTGGCTTGTCGGGGAACAGAGGGGAGGCTCTTGCAAGAGAGGCCCTTCAGGGGTCCTCCAGGTGGGAGGGTATTGCAGGGGCATGTCTTTGATCTGAGGACTGCCTGGAACACTGTGGTGACAAGGCCTCTTTAAGATTTCCTGTCACTTTGCAGACAGGAAAACAGTTCCCAGAGCAAGACCCACGCAAGTGTGACAGCCGGGAGGACACAGGACTAGCGCCCCACAGGAAGCTGTTTTCAGGGCTCCACATTGGATAAATAAATTCTCGGAACAACAAAGATGGGGATGTGCACCCCACTGGCACCCCAAATCTCCATGCCCCCTCCAACAGCCCTTCTGATGATGCCATTGCTCAGGACTGGCTTTTTCAGTGACATTTCGGGGAGAGATGCCACCTGGAATGACTTCTCCCAGAAAAGACCTAATCCAGATGCCTCCAAGACCCCAAATTCCCACACCTCATCCCCTCCAAGCCCTGACTCAGCCAACATCGCCTGTAGCATCAGCGGTTCCCAACCTTTTTGACATCAGGAACTGATTTCGTGGGAGACAATTTTTCCACAGACTGGGACAGGGGGACATGGTTTCTGGATGATTCGAGTGCATTACGTCTACTGCGCATTTTATTTCTGTCATTATTACATTGTAATATATAACAAAATAATTCTACAACTCACCATAATGCAGAATCAGTGGAAGCCCTGAGCTTGTTTTCCTTCAACTAGACGATCCAATCTGGGGGTTGTGGAAGACAGTAACACCCAAAGTGTGTGGCTTATGTCCAGTCTACTTCATAATCTCATTTTGGTTGCTGCTGCAGAAAACTCTGCTTCCCAAAGATAAGATGTTGGAAGTGGAAGCGAGCTTTTCGGTGCTGCTCTGACAGGAGGCGGAGCTCAAGCGGTCATGCGAGCGATGGGGAGCAGCTGTAAGCATCCCTCACTGGTGTGCTGCTTACCTCCTGCTATACAGTCCAGTTCCTAACAGGCTATGGACAGGTACTGGTCCATGGCCCAAAGCTGTAGACTCCTGCTCTAGCTGACCTGCCATTCAACAAACTGACCCACAAATGAGGACTTGCTCTCCAGTGCTCCCACTAGGGCGCCATGGTGACTTTAGCAGAGGTGGCGCTCACAGGGAAGCCCAAGGAGGGGACAAACGGACAAGCATGCCAGCTCCGCCCTACAGTGTCCTCTTAGTAGCACCCAGGTATCAGCATGTGATAGCACCCTGTCACCCCTGAACAGCACGGTGCCCACCAGTGAAGGACTGTGAAGATCTTGTCCATCTTCCCTGCCGGCTTCTTTGCTTTGTGCTTATTTGGGGCATATGGGTTCAAGTTGCCTTCTCAGAAATCCTGTATCCCTGCCCCACGTCCCTGAAGCCAGCCCATGCCCTGCACTCCCCAGTTTGTGAAACCAGCAGCAAGGAGCCACTGAACCCGGCCGAAGGTCTGTTCCCTGTCACATGGGAATCACTCTTTAATTAACCAACTTATCTAACACCAGGCCTCAGCTTCTGCGTGAGAAGCAGCCAGAGACTGGGGAGCCCGGGGCAGCCACGGCACTGTCTGGGGAGGCTCTGGAGAGATACATGACCTCTGAGCAGCTGAAAGCTCTGTGAATGTCATCCTTGCTTGCAGGGGTGGGGACATTGGGCTACGCAGGGGCCCGAATAATAACCACCAACCCTCCCAGGCTGCAGAGCCAGCCATGCCATCTCAGCCCCTTACTGGCTGGTCACCTCGGGCCAGTAACCTCCATTCCACGAACCTCAGGGCCCTGCGTGTCAAATGCAGTGCTGACAAGGCTGCAGAGCTCTGCCACAAGGATGCATGTCCATGTGGGGAAAGCTCCTGGAAGCCAGAAGGTTCTCCGAAATGCCAAGCTCTCTCCCTCACAGTGAGAAGGGCACGCACCAGATTTCAATGTCTGTGTGGGAGCAATCAAGAGGCAGGCATGGAAGGGCACCCACCCTCCACCCAGCTCCCAAGCGGGCCCTATTTTTGTATACAGTCGTGTAACAACTGTTGCTCCAATGCCCACCCTGTGCCAACTGCACCCTGCGGAGAGGGAGACGGCAAGACCTAGCCTCTGCCCTCAGTAGGCTCTGGTGCAGGGGCTGCGAGGAGAGCCAGTGTCCACATGAGAAGCCACAGCACGGGCATCTAGGATGCACACAGTGCAAGGCCCACATGAGCGGCCACGAAGGAGCCAGCAGGTGAGGAATTCTGCTAACTCCTGGCATGTACCCGGAGGAGGCGGCACATGAACTGGGTCTTGAAATATGAGTAGAGAGTTCAACAAACCAAACAGTGGGAGGGGGTAGGGGAAGAAGGTGGACAGAAGGGCAACCCCAGCGGGTCCCTCCTCAGCACAAGTTGTGATGAGCGGACATGGTGAGCAGTGGACTTGGGTGGTCAGAATGAAGAAATGAATTGGGTTCAGCATTGTGTGCAACTTTAACGATTTGGAAGGCAGCAAATCATTTTCACAGAAATCGCCTCACTGAATCCACCACCTCCCCCAGCACTGAGCCTGCAGAGCAAGCGAGCGTTGGCAGCCTCTGGCTACCGAGGAGGGAGCCGGAGCTCGACAGGTGCGGCCAGTGGGTTCCGATGGTCATCGGCCACACGGCAGAGCCAGGCCTGCAGCCACCCCATCGCCGCCCTTCCCACGACCGCCTGCTGCTTCATTTGGTTGCAAGAGACAGAAAGCACAACTCACAAAGGGCCCGTGCTGCCAGGGTGGATGTGAGATTTAGGTATGGATGGATCCAGAGCCCCCAGTGATGTCATAGCACCAAGCCTCCTTTCACCTCCTGGTGGGCTTCTTTCCCAGACTCCATGTGGCAGCAATACAGCCTTGTCAGTCCCCCCCTGCATCTCCCCAGGGCCACCTCCAAGAACAAAGAGAGCACCCCTGCAATCGGGAACTCACTCGAATTGAACTGGTTGGGTGATATGTCCACGCCTGAACCGGCTGCAGTGGCCTGGGTCACCCAGGGCTCTGAAAGGACAAGCAGCCCCAAATAAGCTCCAGTGCTATTTCTAGGAGCACAGCAGCCCTCCTGCAACTGAGGGCCAGGAGTAACTGGGAAGGCCAGAGCAATTGCTGCCTCAGTGCCATCAATGCAACTTCTTATCTTGCCGAGAAAGTACCCTAATAGAAGTTCTGAATCTTCTCCTACTCCCTGATGAGTGGTCCTGCACACCCCCAGGTCATGCATAACACTGTGAAAATCATTGCTCTGCAGGAAGGAGCTGCTTCACACCGGCTGGGGAACCAGGCAGTGAATCAGGGGGACACGCTTTCCCAGAATGAGGCTTCCAGAAGGCCTTCAAGTAGCCATTCCCAGGCAGTCATTCCTGGTGGCTCCTACCTTCCTGGTCAGTATCTCTTAATCTAACTAAAAGGGAGCCCTAGGACCAGGGATACTGTGGATGGCTAAACCATCCAAACAGCCCAGGGGGTCTGGGCAGTGACTTGAAAACAGTTTGTACTACTTTTCTGATGAGCTTCCCCTCCCACCCAGTGCTTTTGGGGAGACAGGAATTCACAGAGCATGGCTATAGATACCACAAAGGCGGCGAAACGAAGCGTGTCTGTGGCCAGCCTTTCCTGGGATGGGAGGACAGAGGCGTAGTGGGTGTTTGGGAGGCATAGGAAGGCCCAGGAGGACTTACAGTCAAACCCAGCTCCCTTTAGCAGAAAGTGCAGCCTTGCCCTTGGAGGGGAAGGGTGTCTCCCCCAAGGCCCTTTGCCCCATGCGTCACACCCAGGCTAGACCACCTAACTTCAGGATCTCAGTTGGACTTAGGATACCACTGGAGACACTTATTTCAAATGTTTATTTCTAGTCACCTGAAGAGTTTGGGCACGATGGCTCATTTCTGTAATCCCAGCACTTTGGGAGGCCAAGTCAGGAGGGTTGCTTGAGCCCAGGACCTTGAGACCAGCCTGGGCAACATAGTAGGACTTCGTCCCTAAAAAAAAAAAAAATCAAGGCCGGGCTCAGTGGCTCAGCCTGTAATCCCGCGCTTTGGGAGGCCGAGGTGAGTGGATTGCTGAGCCTGCGGGTTTGAGACCCGTCTGGGCAACTTGGTGAGACCTCATCTCTACGATAAATCAAAAATCAGCCGAGCGTGGTAGCGCGCGCCTGTAGTTCCAGCTACTTGGAAGGCTGAGGCGGAAAGATCGCGGAGCCCAGCAGGTCGAGGCTGCGGTGGCCGGGAGCGGCCACTGCACTCCAGTCTGGGCGACAGAGTGAGACTCCAACTCAAAAAAAAAAAATCAAAAAAATTAGCAGGGCATGATAACATCAACCTGTAATCCCAGCTACTCGGGAAACTGAGGAGGGAGGATTGCTTGAACCCAGGAGTCTGAGGCTGCAAAGAGCTGTGATCGTGCCACTGTACTCCAGTTTGGATGACAGCGTGAGACCTGGGCTCAAAAAAAAAAAAGAGTTTTTATGACTCAGGGCATGATAATAACAGAAGACATGAGTTCATCAAGAAATATTTGATTCACTGTGAAACAAATAAGCATTGCGGTTTTATAAAGTCATTGATCATTCATATGTAGGATAGACTACAAAAAAGAGGACGCTCTTCAACATAAAACGGAATTGTTAGAAACTGTGGCAGTCATTTTTGAAAGCCAGGAGTTCCTCTTACGCTGTCCTCCTGACCCCTGCCCTTCCTGGAGTCCTATTTCCGATCCCCTCTGGACGTTTTGCAGGCCTGTCCAACTGCAGGGTCTCACAGTCAGTGCGGTCAGGGCAGGGATTCGTCCCTGGAGCACACATGAAGCAAGGCAAAGTGGGCATCCACTGCATCCTTTCTCTGCTAATCGCTTGCTCCCAAACTTTGACATTCGTTGCTTCCCAGAAAAGGTTTTATCCTTCCACCAAATGCCTCATCTCACAGGGGAGAGGCCACAGAGGAGAGCTCACGGATCACTCAGCCCTTGAGAGGGAGGGAGGGAAACTTCCAAGATGGACACGTCCCGAGGAGCTGGGAGGCCAAGGAGAGTCCTGTAGCTCTGCCCTGGCCTCTCTTGGTGCTGGGTCATCTCGGCCTCTCAACCTGTTGCCTCTAAAGCAGCTTTTTAATCTTGCAGATTTTGGGGCCCCTAACTGATTTCAATAGAACCACCCCTCCAAGGAGGAAGTCCTGAGCTGGCTGGTCCAACAAAGCAAACTCCAACTGGCTACGGACCCCACAGAGTATGGCTGGTGACTGCAACATCACTATGGTGTGCAGAAGAGGAAGAATCGTTGTGACCCTCAGATACAGAAGAGGCCCAAGAATGGCGGCCTCTAGCCCTCAGTTACAGAGTTAACAAAGGACACACATCCATCCCCTTGACTGTGCGCACAATTCCATCACTAAAACCATCTAGGAAGCAGGGTATGCCCTGACCAAGAGACAGAGAAGCTGAGGTCACCCAGGCTGGGGATGCCAAGATAGAAAGTCCGCTCTGTCCCTATGGACCAAAGGAAGTCAACACATGGTTAAGTCAAGCGGCCAAGACCAGTGAGTGCTGTGAGGAACCCAGTGGGGAAGGGGTGAGGAAGACAAGGCCAGGTTCAGCCCCACGACAACCATCTGTCCCGCAGTCACCTCCTGGCTCCGTGGTCTCCAAAAACTCCGACCCTCCTTCTGACCCTCCCCAGCCCTGGCTGGGAGGACGGGGAAGGAAGCAGGGCATCTCCAGCTCAGACAGGTAGGGAGGGCCAGGAAGCCCAGCCATGATGGGGCAGAGGTCAGCCACAGGCTGGCTGCAGCACTAAGACATGCCCCTAAGAAGCCATCTTGAGGCTGGGAGGGTGAGCAGCCATGCCACAGCCCCAAGTGGCATGTCAGGATGCCCAGATGCCAGAGGAGCCTGAGACAGCATCAAGGCTGACGTGGGACCCCTGAAGGCTGAGCTGCAGCTCTCTGGCCTGGCCAGCGCTGAGTACATGCAGGCTTTGGGGTCTCCAGCAGGGGCAGCAGGGAGTAAGGGGGCAGTGGTCAGCATTTCTCACAGCCCCCCCCCCACTCTCTGTTCAGCCTTCAAGGACGCTCCCACGCCCACGTGACCGCAGAGCCCACCTCCCTTCCAGCTGGGCAGAGGGGCCACCCGCTGGGGAGGCTAAAGGACCTGCCCAGAAGCACAAATCACTCGAACCTCGAGTTACCATTCCACCAACGCCATTTGCTCTGTTTTTAATAAGATGTCAGACCTCCCACTGCCAGGGAGAAAATCTCATGTTCTGAACAGCGGGGGTCTGGCAGCCCTGGTCTATTTCACGGCCGAGCTGAACACAACCTGAAAAGGAAGTAGAGACTGTGGGGGCTGAGGAGAGGGTCTGGCGGCCAGGAGGAGCCCTGGACTCTGGGAACCGGGCCAGGCACAGGCAAGACGCAAGCTCTGTTGGTAGAAATGGCCTTTGGGGCTCCAAGCAACCGAGTCCGAAACTACTCTTGGGCTCGCGTCAGATGGCAGCACTTTCTGCCACCCGGCCTCCCGTCCCTAGCCAGGGCTGCTCTGCAGAGCTTGACTGTCCTGCCAGGGGAGCTATGCTCCAGGGGCAGATCAGTGATGAGGACCCCCGAATCAAGCCCCGTCCTCAGGCAGAGAGAGGAGAAGTTCTGGCAAGTGGTTTCCACAGTGTCGTCTGCTGGGCCTTTCTGAAGCCACCTTCTGAGTGGAGCCTCAGGGTCCATTCCCGGCATTAGGGTGGGCACCCACACCCAGATATCCTGCAAGCATCCCCAGTTCGGCATGGCCAGACCCACCCTGCTGTCTTCACCCCACATGGGTTTTGCATTGGTTCGTATTGCTGTGTAACAACTCTGCCCACTCTCAGTGGCTTAAAACCCCCATTTTTAACTCCGTTCTTCCCTGAGCTGTGGGTTCGTCCAGATCTTCTGGGTCTCACAGGCCGCAGTTGAGGTGTGAATAGGCTGGACTCCAACTTGAAGGCTCTGGGGAGGAACTTTCACCCAGGCTCACTAAGGTGTTGGCAGAATCCAGGTCCTTGCGGTTGGAGGACTGAGGCTTGGTTTCCTCATGACGTCAGCAGAGGCTGCTCGTTCTCTGCTCTATGGCCGCCATTTCTTCCCAAGTGGCCCCTCTGCCTGCGAGTCAGCCACGGAGAGTCGGGTCCTCCTCAGGCTTCAGTCTCTGTCTTCCTTTCCTATGAAGGAGGGAAGGCGGGTGGGTGTTGGGGTCCCCCCTCACAAGAGGCTGCTCCTGGTGAGCAGAAACCTCCCAGCCCAGGGAGCCCAGGAGGCTTCCCTGGGTGCCATCACAAAGTCTGGCTGCTGTCAGCTGTTGGGCTCAGCGCTGACGTCTCCTCCCAAGAAGGACCAAGGTTTCTCCGGGCAGCTGCAGCTCTGCCAACCTGCCTGGCACCAGGGTCCCCAGGCCTGGTGTCCCCTGAGCCAGGATCTGTCCCAGCACCAACCAGGTGTCGGTGCCAGGACATGGGGATATACATTGGTTGGCTCTGCCACTCTCTGGCTGTGTGACCTTGAACACATGCCTTCACCTCTCTGTGCCTTGGTTCCCTCATCCATAAAGGGAGATGATAACCACTGCTAACTTATCCAGCTGTTGCAAAAAATGTAAAGGATAGAATGTGTCAAGTGTTTAGTGTAGCTTCAATAAGCACCGCCTGTTTCTAAAAAAATCTCCAAAGACAGTGGTCAGCACACCCCTCTCGCCCCTCTGTACTCAGCACACACACACACAGGTGCATACGCTCATGCCTGCATAGTGGTGTATGCACATCCACTGCACACATGGATGCACACACACTCGTGTCCTCATGCCCATGTGCTGCCCCTGTGTGCGCACACACATGCATGTGCCCATACTCCCCACTGTGCTGGGCCTGCAGAGCCAGGCAGGGCTGTGCCTCCTTCCTTCCTTCTCCATGTCCCTCCTCCTAGCCCTCCGTGACCTCCCACTCCTGCCCCAGCCCAGCCTGTATCAGCCCCCGGCTGGTGGACGCAGCACCCCTTCCCTGCCTGCCTGGCTGTGACCAGGCCTTCCCCACCCTGCCTGGCTCCCTGGCCATCTGTGCTCCGTGCCATTCAAGAGGCCCCCCAGGCTCACCTAGAGGGAGTTCATTTGATGCCTCAACATCGTGGCCCCAGCCCTGCGGTCTCTCCCTCTGTAGCCAGGCCGGTTCTGCCCCGTGCCTGGCAGGCAGGGCCCTGGTGTCTCCAACCCCACAGCAGCTGTCGGGGTGTTCTCTCTCTGGCCCTGCCCCGCCTCACCCTTCACCATCAGGCTTTTCTTAGACCTGGGGTGCCAGGGAGGGGCTGCAGGGCTTCCTGAGTGTCTTCAGGAGCCATCCTGTGAAGGCAGGTTGGCAATTGAACGGCTCGTTCCCATCACAGCGGCAGGACCCCAGTGTGGGACCTCTGAATGACTGGCTGTCCAGGGCAGAGGAGAGGAAGGCAGACCCAAGGGACAGGTGCTGTGGGCTGGGAACAGCCTCTGAGCACGCCTCACCACCAGGGACCTGGACTCTCCTGGCCCACCTTTTGTTTGGGAGAGGCAGAGCCCAGCCCCGGGTAGGAGCAGAAGGAGGGGGCTGGCATCGCTGGGGTCCTGGGCAGAGCAGGGAGGGGTCAGATGTCCCAGACCTACTGAGGGCTCTGCTCACGCCATGACCTTGAACAGCATCAGAAAAACTCTTTCATGTTTGAAAATTGCAATTGTCATGAATTAATCATTTGTGAGTTATGGAGTAAATTAACGACTAAGACTAATCCTTGCTCTGGAAGCCTCGCAAAGCTGCCGCAGAGCCCGATTGGCACGGCGCACGGCCTTCCCTGTCACTCCACACAGGATGATGTGGTTCCAGCTCAGACCCCCTTATCAGAGCCCAACCTGGCCTCCAGCCCCCTCACACTGGATGCGAGGCCAGTGGTGACCCAAGGACTCCTGGCCACCCCAGGGAGCCACCCAGGATCCCAGCTACCCTAGCCCAGCCTTAAAACTGACTTCCCCTGGTTCCCAACAAGAAGAAAAGGAACTGGTGGGAGAAAGCAGGGGCATTTTAAATCAAAACGAGAAGAGTCTACATAACTCACAGCTTCAGGACAATTAACTTCTGCTGGCATCTGCTCAGAAAATGCAGTCATCACTGCCAGGGCTGATGGCCCTGTTGGTCCGTGAGTACTGAGGACACAAGGCCTGCTGATGGGGCGGCCAGAGAGGGCCCCCAGCCACAGCTCCTGGGCATCAGGATTCTGTGGTTGTCTAAGAAACATGGCAGTGACTAAGGGACCGCAAGCTACCTGTTCCTCCACCCTTTGCTCCAGGGCCCTTTGTACCCATCACCCTGGCCTCCTGAGTTGCAATCCCATAAGGGAAGGAAGCTGGCCCTCTGGGTTCCATTAATTCCCACCAGCCTCTGGCACAACTCCTAGGTGCCACGTTCCCTGGCTTCAGCTCACAGTCGTCCCATGCCGGGGACACAGCTCGCCCTCTGCTACACTTGTAAAGTGGGTCAGACAAGGGAATGCATGTAAAACTCTAGCATCTCGCCTGCATATTATTATTATTATTATTATTGTTGCTGTGTTGTCATTATTAGCCTCCCCATCCATCCTGCCGCAGGTGCTCAGGCAGTGCAGGTGGATCAAAAGACACAGCCCTGACCCCCTCCTCTGCAGAGCTCCCCACAGCCCTTCCCACCCATCCCTGTCCTGTAGTACCTGCCCTGGTGTCCCCAGATGCCCAGGTTATAAATTCCCCGTAGGCCCTCTAATTCAGTCAGCCCAGGAGCCCAGCCTCAGACGCAGCCCATGTCCACCAAGGGCACCAGTGGTCCCCAGCAGCCCTTGGACACCTAGAAGCCACCTTGCAGTCATGTGAGGCCTGGACCAGGCCCCACGGGTGTCTCTGGGGCACAGAGCAACAGCCAAGCAGCTGACAGTGAAGAAGAGCTTACCTCCACCACACATTGGGCCACAATGCAGGCAAGTCAGGTTTCCTCAGAGACTGGTGTCTTCATCCATTTGAGCTGCTATAACAGAATGCCACATCCCCAGCAGCTTAGAGATGAGAGAAATGTATTCTGCTCTGCTCTGGAGGCTGGAAGTCCCAGATCAAGGTGCTGGCAAATCAGATGTCTGACGGGGCTGCTTTCATAGATGGCTGTCTTCCCGCTGTGTCTTCACATGGCGGAAGGGATGAGGCATTTCTCTGGAGTCCCTTCCTGCAAGGGCACTGATCCTATCCTAAGGCTCCATCCTTTCGACTCATCACCTCCCAAAGACCCACCTCATACCATCACCCTGAGGGTTAGCATGTCCACATGTGGCTATTGAGGGGGACACATTCAGCCCTCAGCACCTGGCCAAGGGTCAGTGAGGGACCCAGTGGAGGGTGGGAACAGCACACACGATGCCCACTGGGGCCTCTGTCTCCCTCTCAAGATGTCCCCAGCCTCATCAGCAGCCCGACAATACTGATGGGGCAGAGGCAGGTTGCAGGCTGATGGAAAAAGAAGTTCAGCCTCACAGAGCTCACCACTGGTTCCCGGCCAGGACAGGAAGTGGCCAGGACCTGAATTCCACAGTGGAATCTCTCCTTCTATATTGTCTCCCCTGAGGCCTGGGAAAGATCCCAGTGCCCACCCCAGCATGGAGCAGGTGCTGCCCTCATGGGAGGGAGGAAGGGCAAGAAACCGGCAGAGGCCTGCGGAGCCCTGGGTGACCTGGAGCGCAGGAAACCCTGGCCGAGGGGAGCAGCTTCACCAGAGGAGTACAAGGGCAACTGTGGGTATCTAACCTGTAGCCTCTCTCCCCCACTCTAGCGATAAAGAAAGGGACATGGTCCAGAGCAGAATGAAAAAGCAGCCATAAGCCATCATCCCAGTGGCATTTTTTTAGGTGAAAAGCCTAGATGGGCAGGTGGGGTGGGGGGGTAATTTACAAAGTCAAGAGCATACAAGATGTCTGAGCCAGCTCAGGAAGACAGTCCCTGAGTGTTTTGTTTTTAAGGTGAGTTTATGAAGAACCGTGTCCATTTCCACTTAAATCCCAAACCTGGGACACTTCCACCTAGGATTCTATTTTAAAACGTCAAAAACACTATTTCAGTGCAGAAATCAATAAAATCCCCCCCCCAAAAATGGAAAAGGAGCTTACTGGGCAAAGCATCTTCCTGCCTCTTACTAAATGCTATTTTTTGAAAACATCAATAGCTGCAGCTTTAAACTCAATTCTGGGATCTGCAGTCAGTCTACTTAGGTATTTTTTATGGCAAGGCAGCATCTGACGTCTTGTTCCAAACACAACTGTGGTGGGCAAACTGAAGCCCACCGGATCAAGCAGCTGCTGCCTGTGCCCCCCCCCCAGGAACAGGCTCTCGGCACCCGAGGCCACTGCTCACAGATCCAGGCCCCTCGGATGTGGGTGAGCAGCAGTTTCAGCGCCCACCAGGAAGACACACAGGACTGAAGGAAATGGAAGCCAGAATTCTCACTGCCACCAGCTGAACTGCAGGGAGGAGGAAGCTCACCCCACTCCCATGCCTCTGAAGCTAGCAGGCAGGAGGGGAGACCAGGGCAGGCGGAAAGGGGGACAGACAGACAGGATAGAGCCCAGGGAGGCCGCATAACTGGCCTTGACCATGGCAGTACCCGGTCCCCCCAGCTTGTCAGGGAGAAGGGAAAGCAGGAATACACACCCTTGTGCCATCTCGTGGGCTGGTGTCCACACGCCTCCTCAGACTGCTCCTTTGTCTTCTCCAAGGGCCTGGGAGCTCCACAAAGGCGTCTCTGCAACTCAGGGCTTGTCCCGGTTGCTGGGGTGAAGAAGAGACCTGGGCCTGCCTGGCAGTAGGGACAGATATGAGGCTGGACCCTGGGAAGGAGAAGCGACCTTGTCCTGTGGATCCCACAAGCGACTCCAGGAAGGAGCAGAGCCCTGGAGGGAGAGACCTGGCTCATGGCCTGGCCCTGCCACTGCCTGGTGGGGGGAAAGGGGGCTGTTTAAGCGGTCTTCTTGGGCCAAAATGTCTCCTTGGCAGAAATGGAGGTTGGACCAAACCTCCCGGCCCCTCCAGTTTGCAGGGATCCGGTCACGTGCTGGGAGGTTAGAGGCCTGGAAGCCCAGCAGGTCTCCCTGCCTCTCTGGGTCTCAGCTTCCCTGGGAGGCCCACCACCCAGTGCTGGAGGCCGCTAGAATCTGAAGCTCACCTGTACCTGAGGTGAGGGTGGACCCAAAGCTCACTTGCCCCTCTTAAGGACACACATCAGCTCCCATGTGGAAGCAAACAAAACCTGATGCCCATCTGGAAGCTTCCCGAACCTCTGCCCAGGTCACCGCCTGCCCAGATCTTGCCACCATGTCAACAGGCCCCCAGCAGAAAAACACTAGAATTAAGAAGCATCCAGAAAACTGCCAGGTACCCCTCTGTCTACTCCCCCCCACCCCCCGTCACCCTGCAGGGGCAGGTAGGAAGGAAGCCACCGGGGAAGTGGGGGCCAAGGGGATGGGGAACCCTGGCAGGAACCAGCAGGAGCCTCCCAGAAATGCAGGTTCTAGAAGCCTGGTGCATCCTTGGGTATCTATAATCTCAGATGTATGTCTACCTTGAGGCAGCTACTGAGGAAGCCGCCTGCATTATAATTATCATAACAAAAGGACAAAGAAAAGACAGCATTTACTGATTGCTGGCACAGAAGTCTGCTCGAATTCCAGCGAAGCCACACTCCTGCAGACCCATTTTACAGAGGACAGCTCCATTACTCAGGGGCACAGCTGCAAGGTAAGTGGTGAAGCAGGATTTGAAGGAAGCACTAGCCACCCTTCCCCGCCTCCACCCAGCCCTGGTCACACCCCTTCTTCCGTTCACCTGCAGGGTACCCCTCACCCCACATACACTCCAAGATCCTCATGTCCAGAGGCCTCTCCTGACCAGCTCCTGGAAACTGCCTACCCCTGCCCATTCTGGCTTTCTCCAGGGCACCTCTGGCCCCCTTACACAGTCATTCTGACCAATGAGTTTCTTTGTCTATCCTCCCTACGAGGACATCATTCCAGGGGCAGAGTCTGCGTCTGTATTGTTCAAACCAGCACTGACCCCAGCATCAGGTCAAGGTCCCACGAGGGCTGGATGCAGGGCAGCCCAGGGAAAAGCCTGTGGACCCACCAGCTGGGCCCACCTGCTACCTAGAGCTCCTTCACTGTCTCTCTCAGGTGCTCCAAGAACCACACAGCCAAGGGCCAAGCACCTCTGCCCTATCCTCGTCCCAGAACCTCGTAGCCTTTCTGGGTGACTGTGAGGTCCGCCCTCCCTCCCTCCCCACCTCCCTGGGCACAGTGATACCAACTTGGCCTTGCCACCAGGGCACCCATCACAGTCAGGACCGGGATAGCAAGTTCCCAGCAACCCCCAGTCCAGTGTCTTCTGAGCTCATTTCCTGCCTCCCAGGGAGAGAGATGCCACTCAGGAATGAGCTGCCCCTCCTTCAGCCATGGGCCTGCCCTGGGGCCCCCACAAGATTGTCACTCACTGGACACCAGAAGCTCCCCCCTCCCGACACCCCCCCCCCCAGACCCAGGGATACCACCATGCACACAGATCATGGCCCCTTTCTGCTTTCTGCCCCCAGGCTCTTAGACAGGCTGCTCTTAGACAAAGAGGCCAACAGCTCTCCTGGAAGGGATGGAACTTTCTGTAGGGTCAACTGGATGACCCTGGTACGCGGTCCTCGGGCAACTTCCATTCATTAGACCTGACTTCAGCCTCTTGGGAAAGAGATAAGAATCGAATAGCATAAAAATAAGATAGAGCAATGCGTGATTGACTCACCAACCCTCACAACATTCTTTCAGGAAGACATTACCAGGCACTTTGTTTAACGGGGCAGCTGTGGTTCTGAGAGGCTAAGGGATTTGCCTGGGCCACAATGAGTTGGAATCTGAACACTGGGTTTTCTCGTCTCCGGTCACCTCTGGCCTCGCTCACAAAGCCCTAACCCACATCACACATTCTTCCTGATCCTCACCAGTACATCGTCTGGTCCCTCTTGGGGCCAAGAGAGGTTGCACCTTCCGACCCTCTGCCTTGCCGGGGTCTCTCTTCAGCCTTGGGACTGGTCTCCCTGGTTCTCTGCACCCACTTCACTGCTCACTCCCATGGAAAGGAAGCAAAGGTATGACAAACATCCACCTCCCACCTGGTGCAGTAACTCACACCTGTCATCCCAGCACATTGAGAGGCTAAGGCAGGAGGATTGCTTGAGCCCAGGAGTTTGAGACCAGCCTGGGCAACATAAGGAGACCCTGTCACTACCAAAAAAAATGTATTTAAGCTGTGCATGGTAGTGCATGGCTCCAGCCCAGCTACTCAGGAGGCTGAGGCAGAAGGATCACCTGAGCCCAGGTGGTCGAGGCTGTGATGAGCCATGGTGGGGCCACTGCACTCCAGCCTGGGCAACTCCTCGGGAGAACGTGCTTCAATTCCATTAAGGAATAAGGGAAGCTGTGTCAAGGGCCTGGTCCCGGGAGGGCAGACCCCACCCGCAGTCCAGGAGGAGATGAAGTCAGAATCCCGGAGACGCTGCTGACCACTGGCTGCAGGACCTGGAGAGATCCCACTGTCTCCACTCGAGGAAAATGTCATAACACCTCCAGCCCTATCACCAACTCACATCAACACCTGTTTATTGGGAACCTCCTGGGGGCAGGGAACCACACCCATTCCTATGGCCTCTAGAGCAGGCTAAGGTTCCCCCATGTGTGGCACATAGTAGGTTTTCAATTTACATGGAGGACCTACTGTGCGCCACACACACTGGGACCGGGGACCTCAAGGGGAGTCATACCCCTGAAGGCTCGAGGTTTGATTCACTGAAAGCAGGTGAGGACTGGGACCGAGAGGCACAACAGGACCCAGAGGGAGGTTGATCCATCTCCACAGGCTGGCAGAGGGATGACAAGGCAGAGATGATATCCCCATTTCTGCCCACTGCATGAGTAGTGAAGCAGCAGAGCTTAGAGGCCAACATGGTCCATTGTATGTTCCATTCCTGCTTCCCAAGATGCCAGCCTCCACCCACTCAGATCTGAAGCTGCAGGGATGAGGAGGAGCCAGGCCATGAACCTGTCCTTTCAGGAGCTGATGGTCATGGTGAGGAAACAGCGGCTGGGCCCCAAACCTTCTTCAGAATGGAAGTGTGAGGCCGAGTCAAGCCAGAATCTGTCCCACACCTCCTCTAGGGCAGGCCCATGGTGGCCTCCCGACACGCCCTGTCCAGGGACAAGCCCCTCAGAGCAGGAGCTCCCAAACCACCCTCTGGCTGCCCCAAATCCCACTGCAGACTTGGTGGTCTATAAGACAACACCAAGGCCCTGTGTTCCCAAGTGACCTCCTCTGTTAACATCAGAACTTCATATATTCCGGGGTGTTGGGAAAGCAGTCTGATTAAATCATGGGAATATGCGTGGGAAATGTTTTTCACAAATTTTTTCACTCACTTCCCTCAGCATTCTCTCTCTCTCCCTACTCACTCTCCTCCTCCTCTTTCTCTTCTCCATATTCAGCATAAGTGCCAACATTAACTGGGCATCAAAATACCCCATGAAGAAGAGATATATGTGTTTACATATAAAATATTACATGATAGCTCTACACATACATACAATACAAGTATAACATATCTGACATATTAGAAACAATTGACAAGTAATAACAAGGTTTTGCATGTATGTTTTTGCATCAAAATATCCCATAAAGAAGAGATACATATCAGATATATATATGATATTTGTATGCATATATACAATAATACATATAGTATACCAGGGGTGCCAAAAAATGTATATAAATTTTAAGAGATGTTATCAATTACTTTTCAAAGTTGAATTATGGTAGCAATGTGTAGCATGATCTTCTCTCAAAAGATGGTGATCAAATGAGTGCTAGCGTCACCATGCGACGGGCAGGACCGTCAAAGGAAACGGCAGAAGCATGGGTGTCGTTCGAGAAGCGCAAGACCATTTTGAAGTGGGGTTTGAAATTCAAGAGCGTTATGGAGTACAATGGCAAGGAGGCAGGAGTATGCAACAGAACCTCCAACTCCCCAGCGACTGCATGCATTCGTGATAAGCGTGAGGCACACAGTGCTGGGTGTGATGTGTACAAGGGGAGATCCGAGAGGCCTCACACAGTGACACATCCTGCAGTTGCCCACCATCATCAGAAGTGTCTGGACGCTGATAGTAACCACTTTGAGTACCTCTTGTCATTGCGGGACTCAAACGTGGCTTGTATTCATCTTTTGTTATGGGTAAATGTGTGTACATTTTTGGGGACACCCTCTGTATATGACATACGAGGGACAATTGACAAGTAATAACAGGGTGTTGGCGCGTGTTGTTTTGTGTTGCTGGTGGGAGGAAGGGCTGAGAAAGCCTGCCATGTCTGGAACCAAGTGTACGCGAATCATTCAAACAGCATTCCTTTCTTCAGAAAGACATTCAGCGTGTACCTGCTCGGAAAAGCTAACATCCTCAGCCATTAGTGAAACAAACACCCTTGTTTGACAAAAGCAACAGCTAACACGTATGTGCTTATGGATCCCAGGCATGTCTAGTCTCATTTTATGCTTGCGGCCTGCTGGGTCAGCACCATTACGACTCCTGTGTTACACCCAAGGAGTCAGACACAGAGAAGTCGAGTCACACAGCACAGGCCACATCAGGCCCTTGCTGGGACGCAGTCGCAGGGAGAAAGAGCAGGCTGGTTTCTGAGACCCCACTCCCATCCCAGCTTGCTCTCGGGCTCTTTCTAGACAGAGAGCGTGCTTAAAGGAAATGAGACAACTTTGCCAGACCCTAAGGGAAGCTGCCTTTCCTGAACTTGCTTCCTGAGAGGGGTGCAGTGCCCAGACGAAGCAGGCCAGTGAGTGGCCGTAGCCTTTAGGTTGGAGCAACTCGGCCTCAGCTTGGTGGCCGCCCCCTGCCCCTCCATCCCACCAGCCATGCGTTTCCTCCAGCACCATCCCCATGCAGGGACCCTGCAGCATGCTGCCCTACCTGGTGTCACACTCCCTTGCCACGTGTTTAGGGTGACAGCCCAGGAACCCTCGGAGGAGTCGCCCACCAGCTCCAAGCATGGGTCACCACATCCCACCTTCACAGCCACACCAAGCACTAGCCCCATCCCACAGTGCTGGGGCCCCCAGAAGGGCTGGACTGGGACCCTAACCCCAACCTGAAGCCTCAAAAGTCCTGTGCTGTCCACCACCTACCTCAAGGTGGGAATGATTTGGGTCATGGGGTATCACGGGGGTTGTATCTGCTTCCTGGCATCACGTGACCAATTGCCACAAACAACAGAAATCTGTGTTGGTACACCCCTGTTCGTAGCAGCATTGATCACAGTAGCCAAAGGGGGAAGCAGCCCCAAGTGTCCGTCATCAGGTGAATGGATGAGCAAATTGTAGTGTGAACATACAGAGGAATGTGACTAAGCCTTAAAAGGGAGGGAAATTCTGACACATGCTACAAGCTGCATGAACCTCAGAGACATTGTGGTAAGTGAAATAAGCCAGTCACAAAAGGACAAATGCAGTATGATTCCACACATAGGAGGTCCCTAGAGGAGCCAGATTATCACAGAGACAGAAAGTAGAACAGTGGGTGCCGGATCTGGGGGAGGGAAAATGGGGAGTTAGTGTTTCAGTTCGGAAAACACAAGAAAGTTCTGGAGATGGATGATGGTGATATTTGCAAAACAATGGGAACGTACTTAATGCTACTAAATTGCATGCTTAAAAATTATTAAGATGGGCCAGGTGCAGTGGCTCACACCTGTAATCCCAGCACTTTGGTAGGCCGAGGTGGGAGGATCACTTGAGGCCAGAAGTTTGCCTGGGCGACATCATAAGACCCCATGGCTACAAAAAAAAAAATATTAGCCAGGCACATGCTTGTAGTCTCAGCTACTTGGGAGACTGAGGTGGGAGGATCTCTTGAACCCAGGAGTCTGAGGCTGCAGTGAGCTGTGATCACACCACTGCACTCCAGCCTGGGCAACAGAGATAAGCCCCCTTCCTGAAAAATAAATAAAACATGGTTACGATGGTATATTTACCACAGCGAGGGTTTTTTTCATGTATCCCCTCAGTCCTGGGGGCCAGAAGTCTGAAACGAAGGTGTGAGCAGGCCCACGCTCCCTCTGAAGGCTGGAGGGGGGCTCCTTCCTTCCTCCCTGGCTTCTGTCTGCCTCCGTCTTTGGCGGCTTTCTCTCCTGCGTCTGTGTCTTCTCTCCCACGAGGACATCCGTCCCTGGGTTTAAGGCCCACCCTAGTGCAGGCGAACCTCAGAGATCCTTCCTTACCTTCATCACATCTGCAAATACCCTTCCTCCAACAAAGGGCCACAGTCAGAGGTTCCAGGTGGACGCATCTCTGTGGGGCTGTCACAAGAGGCCAAGGCGGGTGGCACCAGGAGCTTTCTGAGGTGGCAGGACACCTGGCTAGCGGTGACAGGCAGAACCTCCAGCAGGAACGGACTGGGGCTTTGCCCAAATGCCGGGGCATCCTCCCTCCCACTGCCTGCCTGTCTGGGGGCTCCTGGCCAGTCCATGTGCCCCTCGGAGTCAGGTCAATGATCATTTAACCCATTCTAACCAGCGCCTCGGGCTTGGTGAGACCCAGCTCCCTGCCATGAGGATGCCATGCCCCCCCCTCAGTGCAACTAGGAGACTCCGTCGCTGTGGGCACCCCTTCTTCCCTCTTCATCCTGCCCCCCTTTCTCAAAGCTGCCCCCCACAGACCCATTCCTGAACCAGGCCCCACTTTCTACACATCCACACGCTGTGCTGGGCCCAGTTCTGGGAATGCAGCCTACATATGGAAGATGCTGTGCCGAGGTACCACCTCCTCCAGGGGGGCCTCCCTGACCATCTTCCCGCCCCCAGGGTGCACCTCATTTTATCCCCAGCCTGACATCGCTTTTTTCCATCTAACAACAGAGAATTGTCCAGAATCCACAAGTGCATCCCAGGCACTGGATCCCGCCAAGACAGGTGGAGGAAGACAGACAACAGACAAAGTGCTGTGAAATGCCCAGAGTGCAATGGTGGTCAAAGAATCAGAGACCCAGAGCGGGTGAGTGAGCTGCCCAGAGACACACAGCCTGGAAGAAGCAGAGCAGGCCTGTTCCCTCCTGCCCAGGCAGAGGGCCCCTAGATGCAGCTGGGACCAGGACCAAGCCAGGACAGGCTGCCCCCGCCTCCCTTTTTCCCAGAACCCACAGCAACTTCCACTGGCTCGGCCCGAACATTCTCATCTCAGCGTGGGGCTCCCCTGGCAGCCGCCCCATGGGTCGCCCCCGTTGCCACCACCAACCCCCCCAGTAATAACTGCATCCCCTGATCAGCCAGATGTGCCACCTTGCTGCCCCTTGCATTTGTTTATTTAATATGAATGTCCGCTCCCGGCAAGCAACACCCCGCGTCAGGCTCCACCACGGTCAAGAGAACCACCGGCTGGCGGAGAACAAGATAAGATATGTAAAGCCTGCCGTGCCGCGACCTTTCTTTTTTCTCCAAAAACCACTTGCTTAAGAAAAATCTCGGCTGTCATAAATCACCATCACTCAGGAGTACATGGGCCCGCACTGGAAACCCGGGTGCATTTATCATGGTTGCGGGGACTGTGACAGCCTACTCAATCCTGAATTTACAAATTGTGGCCCCTTCCCCTCTGTCACCACCCTTCCTTTAGCAAAGGAAAATTCTTCTGCTGGGATTCCCTTCCCCCTCCAGTCTCTAGGTAATGCCCCGAATTTCAAGGCAGCCTCAGACAGCACCTCCTCTAGGAAGCCCTCCCTGACCTCTCCTCTAAGGCCGAGTTTGTTCGTTTCTCCAGGATCTGAGCACGTACAAAGGGTTCCCTATCCCTTTGACTGGGGGGCAGCATCCTATAGCCTGTGAATTCAATCCAGCCCACTGTCAGTGTTTATAAATAAAGTTTTGTTTAAACAGTCAGTTGATGCTCATGTCTACTCATTCCTGTATTGGCTGTGACGTCTTTGGCACCACAAGAGCAGAGTGGAGCCACTGCAACAGAGGACATGTGACCCACAAAGCCGAAAGTGTTTATTATCGGGGCCTTTCCAGGAAAGGTTTGTCCACCCCCGCCTTTGGGTGACTGTTCTTCCCATTTGCTGGTGCAGAATGAAGTTCAGAGATGGCCAGAGGGTCTCCCGGGGCCACATGGCAGCAAGTCCTGGAAGCAAGAGACTGGCCGAGCTCCCCAAGGCCAGGCCACACTCCTTCTTCCTAGAGCCCTCCTGGAGGGTCTGCACGTTTGACCTCGAAGGCTGACCTCACACGGAGAAAGGCAGGAGAGACGGGACCTCCAGCGACGAAGACAGCATGGTCATTCCCACCAAGCCCCCCGCAGCTCACCTGCCTGCCTCTGGTCACACGCTGGCCTCGAAAGTACCAAGCCTGCCCTGCCTCCCGCCTGGGAAAGCTCCATCCTGGCACTCAAGGGGCCTTTTTGCCCCCCCTGCCCATACACCCGGGCAACATAGTAAGACCCCATCGCTACAAAAATAAAAACTAGCCGGGCATGGTGGCAGGAACCTGTGGTCTCAGCTACTTGGGAGGCTGAGGTGGGAGGATCTCTTGAACCCAGGAGTTCGAGGCTGCAGTGAGCTTTGATCACACCCCTGCACTGTAGCCTGGGCAACAGAGCTAAGCCCCATTTCTAAAAATAAAAATAGATCCATAAAACATGGTTAAGATGGTAAATGTAATGCTATATGTATTTTACTGCAATGAATTTTTTTTAAGAATGTATTCCCTCAGTCTTCCAGAGTCCTTTATTGGCCTCCCTGCCCCCCTCCACATATGGAATCACACCACAGGCTGCACACTAACTACTGGAGGAACGGTGATGGCACCTTCCAGAACGCCAGGAGCGAGTGGTGTGGATGGGGTGGGGTCCAGAGTGCTTCCCGCCATGGCCAGTGCCTCCACCAGACAGCAAAAGGCCCCAGCAGCCAGTCCCTCATCCCAGCCACCATTCGGGTGGGGTGAGCAGGGGGTGGGATCTCTTTCTTTCAGAACCAGGGCTACCCTGTCGCCGGCAGTTGGAACAGGACATGGTACGCAGACAAATATAGCTATTGGAACAAAAGCCTCTGAAAGCCTGAGCCCCCCACACTGACAGAGACAAGAAGCCACCACTGCGACTGTAGTTCCTGTCCAGGCGGGCTGGGTGTCTGTCTATCAAGGCTGTCTTCCCACTCCAGCTGGCCCCGTGTGTGCTCGGCCCCATGGTGGGGGAGACCCAGCCCTGGCCTGAAGGAGCCTGCAGTCTGTGTGGGCGCGGGACACCACTCAGGGCCTGCACACCCAGGCACATGTGCGTTCGTTCCATGAGCACGTGCTGTGTGCCAGCCCCGGAGGGGAGCGGAAGGCAGGCCTGGGCCCAGCCCTGGGGAGCCACCGTCCCACGAGGAGACAGGGGCCAGGCAGAGCCGCACACCAACGGGTGTTGCACCCCTGTGGAAGGACGTTGTAGAGAGAGCAGGCTCTGAGCGTCCCTGATGGGGCCTGACCCAGCTGGGCAGGGAGAGAGGGAAGGGAACAACATGCTGGGGAAGGACGTTGTAGAGAGAGCAGGCTCTGAGGGTCTCTGATGGGGCCTGACCCAGCTGGGCAGGGGGAGAGGGAAGGGAACAGCATGTTGGCCGATGGGAACAGAACAAACAGAAGGGAGGAAGCAGGCTGCAACTGAAATCGGAGATGCCCAGTGGCAGGAGCCTGAGGGAGCCTTGCAGGCCGACATAAAAGGGTTTTGTCTTTATTCTAAGAGCAAAGAGAAGTCACTGGAATGTCTGGATTTGGGTTTTTTTGTTTTTGTTTTTCTAACAGGGCAGGAGTGTGGTATGATCAGATTCACAATGTGAATGAGAGAACTATTTGATCGAGAAATTGAGAAGACAAGATGGTGGGTGGGGTGGGGAAAGCCAGACTCCAGGCTGAGCTGTCAGTGGAAGGCGGGGCGCCCAAGAGCAGGGAGCAGGGGAGGAAGGGTGACAGCAGGAGGACAGTTTTGGCTCAAACTAAAGGACCCATCTCTCTTTCCCCAGGGTGGGGGGAGGTAAGCTCCAGCTGACAGAGGTCTGCCAGGGCAGGAGCCTACCCCAGGGTGCTCTGACCGTGGGTCCAGGAACCTTCTCCTCCCTGACCCACTGGGCGATCCTTGGGAAGTGCTGAGGCCCATCGGGGCCCAGCCAGGTCAGGGGACGCCAGTGCCCATCCTGACACCCTCCTGATACTCCGGGAGGGGCCCACATGAGACAGCGTAGGAGTGCGGCTTGCAGGACGCAGACCTCAGCATAGCTGCCTTGGGGTCCTGGACAAAGGCAGGGATTTTGCCTGAATCTATTTGTTGGAATTTTCTTAAATGCCTGGAGCAAGGGCCTTTATGATATCTGCATGCATATTCATGCAAATGATATGCAAATCATGCCACCCCCAGATCAGCTGCAGGAAAATGTGGCGCCTTGTCCTCCTCCCCAGGGTCAGTTCCACCCAAGCAGCTGTGAAGATGTCGGGCCGGGAGGTACCTCATCATCTGCCCTCACCAACACACAAGTGAGGAAACTGAGGCTAGGGGGAGGGATGGACTCGTAAGGTCACCTTGTGTGTTCAGGCAGAGCTGGGCCAGAAGCCCCCAGGCCCAGCGTTTTCCAGACCCCAAAGCCTCCTCCCACTTGGAGAAAATGAGCCAGGCTCCTCATTCTGGCAGGGAGCCAAATAAACAGTGGTGGGGATTCTTGCAGCTGGAAGGAGGTGCCTTTACAGGAGGCTCCTAGATGCCTGTGATAAGAAACAGTAATATTTGCTCTTAAATCTATTCCCAAGGGACACAGCAAACAATACCCTCCAAAATCAAAGCCGACTCCAAAAATAAAGCATCCACCAGCCCCTGCATAGATTAGAAGTCACTGCAAAGAAAAGGAGGAATAGTCTCCTCACCTAGAGTAGGGACTGGGAGAGCAGAGTGCCGGATGGAGAGCACCCATCGCTTTCAGGTAACCCCCCAGGGCCCCTGCCTGGGTGCTTGCTCTGGGCCAGCGCTTTGCTGAGTGTTTAGTTGCCATGAGCCTCCTCTCCACAACCAAGCAGATCCCAGCACCCTCCCCCATTGCTCAGATGGGGAAACCGAGGCTCAGGGAAGTTAGTATTTCACAGAGAGCAGGTCTCTGGTCTTTGGGTTCCACAGGGGGGTGTGCAGGAGCCTCAGATCTGCCACTTTGAGGTTCCACAGGTGTCTTAGAGGCAAGGCACCAGGGAGGCCCATGTGCTGGGGTCAGGGCCACAGCCCCCGCCACCCTGGAGCCTGAAGGCCCCGAGAGCAGCAGACACACATGCCTGCAGGATGGAACCCCGAGAGGTGGCTCCCGTTGTCCGCAGGCACTTCCGGCGGTCTTGAGGAGCCCCTTCTAGGGTGTGGAGGCCAAGGGAAGGACTTGCAGTGGGACAATGTAAGGCCACTCCCTGCAAATCCATCAGGGCCCCATTGTCCCCATCTGGACTCTGGGGTGAGAGCAGTTCTCACATGCAGGGTGGCTGTGTGAGGACTGGGTGGGAACCAGGCTCTGGAACATTGGCACTAGAGAGAACAGCTCATGAATGCAGGTCAAGTGTGCAGGAAGGAGCACAGCAGGGATGAGGGCCCCAAAAACGCCCGCTGCTGAGGCTGTTGGGACTTTTATGGATGAGAAAACTGAGTTCAGCAAAAACCAGTGGCTCCAGGGACCAGTAGCCCTCTCCTCTTCCACAGGCCACCCCCCGGGCTGCACACACAAACACCTGGCCACACTCCCCCAGTGTTTCCCAAATAGGCTCTGGACACTGGGGACAAAGAGAGGCTGAGGAGGGTGGTCCATGCCAGGTCAGTCTGAGACCCAAGCTGGGGAGCCTAGAGCTTAGCACAGCAGGGAGACAGTGGCGGCAGGGGGAGCCTCAGATCTGGGACTTCCCTGGACTGACCAATCGCCTTGTGCAACAAATGACCCAGAATCCACTGACTTAAGAAGATAACCAAGGGTGTTGCCCATGAATCTGCAAGTTGGACAGGGCTCTGCAAGGATGGGTCTTCTGTACTCCATGGGAATGGGCTGGAGCAGCTCAGGTGGAGGCTGGAGGATCCCTTTCACAGATGTCTCTCTCATGTGGCCAGTAGCAGGCAGCTCAGCCAGGGCCACGGGCCCAGAGTCTCTGCTCCTCCCCATGTGGGTATCTCCATGGGTGACTCAAGCTTCCCCACAACATGGCAGCTGAGTTCCAAGAGCGAGTGTCCTCCAGGAACCAGGCAGAAGCTTATCACCTTTGCTGACCAGGCCTCAGAAGTCACCTAGCATCATCTCTGCCCTAGTCGCAAGGCCAATGGGATGCAGGGAATAGGGACAGAGACCCACACCTCTAATGGGAGGAGTGTCAAGATCACGTTGCAGAAAGAGCATGTGGGGTGGGAAAGATTGTTGCAGTCATATTTGTAAGCACACACAACGGCTCATGAGAGCACTCGATGGTGCAAGAGAGACCCCTGCCATCCAGCCACAGGACCCAGCTCCACCCTGCCCTTCCCCTTTGTCCAATGCACCACAAACATTTTCCCCTCCCCACCTCACCCCACTTCTGGTCTGGCAGCAGATTCTGTTGGCTCCTCCCTTAAGACATGCCCAGTCCCAGGTGAGGTTCACTGTTCCAGGGGCCACCACCCTTCAAGACACCACTGGCTCGGCTGGGCTTCGTGGCTCAGCCTGTAACCCCAGCACTTTGGGAGGCCGAGACGAGAGGATTGCCTGAGCCCATGGGTTCAAAATCCACGTGGGCAATTTGGTGAGACCTCGTCTCTACAATAAAACAAAAATTAGCCAGGCATGGTAGTGCACGCCTGTAGTACCGGCTACTTGGAAGACTGAGGCAGAAAGATCGCAGGAGCCCAGCAGGTTGAGGCTGCAGTGGCCGGGAGCATGCCACTGCCCTCCAACCTGGGTGACAGAGTGAAACCCCAACTAAAAAAAAAAAAAGACACCACTGGTTCACCCCATCAATGACCCCATGCCACCCTCCCCACCACAGCCAGGGGATCCTGTCATGGCCCAGGCCACATCCTCCCTTTCCCCGTGTGGCTCCCATCCCCACTCAGAGTAAGGCCAAATTCCAGGTACCAGTGCAGTGCACCCCCTCCCTCTCACTCTGCTCCGGCCACAGGGCTCCTCAGGAGCCTGCCAGCACCTGCCTCGGAGCCTTTGCACCTCGGCTTCCTCTGCAGGAGTGAGGTCCCTCCTGTGCCTCCTTCAGGCTCTGCTCTAGGAGGCCTGTTCAGATCCTCTTCTGCCTTGACTTGACCCCCAACTGCATACCTTATGCATTCCTTTCAACTGCTTGTTTCTCCTTCCAGCTCGCTTCAGAAAGTCTTAGTTACGATATTTATTGTTTATTGTTTATTTTCTCTCTCTCTCTGTCTCTCTGTCTCTCCCTCTGTCTGTCTGTCTCTCTCTCTCTCTCTCTCTCTGCGGTGCCCTCTCCCCACCTACCGAGCAGATCCTCTCCGTGGTAAATCCCTGCCGGAGCTGCCCAGTGTGCTCTCAAGGCCCTGGGCTCCCCACCCCAGCCTGCGCCTCCATGCGTAGGAACTATCTGGAGACCAGCCAGGGTTTCTCTGCAGGACTGAAGGCTTCCTAAAGGCTGCATCTGACCCCCAGGGGCCCTCAGCCACACCTGAGAGCAACACTGTCCCACCTCCTCCGGCTGTCACCAACACACTGCTGTGGTCGCAGGAAAATGTGGCACCTTGTCCTCCTCCCCATAGTTCTGCCTCCTATCCATGGGTGTGGCCATCCCGGAAGTGTGGCCACTGCAGGACTGACCTGTTCCCTGGCAGGAGAAATGGTGGCGCCTCCCACACCTGTGTAATTAATGATGCACTCAGTACCCAGAGTTCCCGAGAGAGGAGATCGCCATGGAGGCGGTGAGGCTTCTTGGTGGAGGGAGGGAAACTCAGATTTATGAAATGGCAAGAAGACACGGGGAGTGGGAATTTTAGGGAAAGGTGTAGCCCCACGGCTCTCAGTCAAAGAGGCTGGTGTGAAAGGGGGAAAAGTCCCTCTCTGCAGGGAATCAGTGACAACAGCCAATCCCAGAGCCTCCTGGGAGAAAACCAGAACCACAAAGATGGAAACAGGAGGGAGGGGAGTCTGATCTCTGGAATTTAAACACAGCTAACAGGCCAGGCACAGTGGCTCATGCCACGAATCCCAGCACTTTGGGAGGCCAAGACCAGAGAACTGCTTGGGCTCAGGGGTCAAGACCAGCCTGGGCAAGATAGCAAGACCTCATCTCTACAAAAAATAAATCAATGAAAACAAACACACCTCAGAGTTCACTACTGGCCTAGAAACAGAAACACACACTCAACTGAAATGAGTAGCACACATACCATTCAAGGGAGCCTGGAACTCAGCCGGAGGGGGTGGGGAAAAGGAAGGATAAGGAACATCCCACAAGGGTTCCGCAGAACCTCCTTCAGGCCATGCAATCTCCATGGGAGAGTAATAGTGTGGCCCCATTTTATAGACAAGGAAACTGAGACTCAGCAGAGTCAAGGCAGGAGGACAAGATGGCAGGGCGGGGCACAAACCCACTTCTACTCTGAACAGCCAGCCTGTGGGACTGCCCGCAGGGGTCAGGACTCATCCTGTGATCCCCAGGAGGACCAAAAGGACCTTTACATGGCCAGCAAAGTGTGCACAGTCTCCCCCCACAAGGCTCCATCCTGAGGAGGAAGCACCGCCCTCCAGGGGATCTTTTCAGGGTCCCAGGATGGGGGTGTTGGGAGCGTGGGGGACAGGCCGCATTCGTCGCAAACACCTCTGGAGAACACGATCACTCCCGTCTTCACTTGGGCTGGGAGGCAGTGGGGTGCCCCCAAAGGAATAGCTGAGTACCCCGGTAGGTCTCCAGGATTGTGTCCCTGCATTGCCCCCAGACACCGGTCCCTGGGAAAGCGATGGGGGTGAGACAGCTTCCAGGGCAGGAGACAGTCAAGGAAGGGGTAGAAATGATAAGGTCCCATTTTTCAAATGGAATATTCCTCATTGTTCCCTTATAGGAACAGTGCCTGCCTGTCCCTGTGATGGTCCCCTGCATGCTGCCCTTTCTGCAGACACCGGTGAGGCGGAAAGAGCCTGAAGCTCAGACAGACGTGGGTTCAAGTCCAGGCTAGGGCCCACCTTGGCCTGATCCCTGCCCCTGCCCCAATTTAGGCAGCTCCCACAGCAGCCCCACTCAGCCTGCAGAGTGGGGGACCATCCAAGCCTGGGGACCTGGGAGAACTTGAATCGGCACGTTTGGGACTTTAGAAAAGCAATATCATGCTATATATCATCTGACACCCCTGTGGGACAGGGGACTCCAGGAAGCACAGATATTGAGATTCTGTAGCAAAACCCATGAATATCCAAGCCAGGTGAGACAGAGACCCCAAGTGCATGCACTGAGGTCAGGCGTGTACCTCAACAATTGCAAGTGGCTTGGTTTGTGGAAGCACATTTGGGATTCACATTGCTGATGAGGGGCTGTGAACCTGCATGCACACTTGGCAGATGAGGAAACCGAGCACCAGAGGTGCTGAGCAATTTGCCCAGAGCCACGCAGACTGCAGGTAAGGAAGCCTGAGCCAAACCACATCAGATTGTCCGTTCTTCTGACTGATTGGCTCCAGGGACTACACTCGCTGGCCCTGTCCAGTATGACTCCCAGCAGAGACAGAGGGGGAGAGATGGACTTCAGAGATGGACACACCAGGGGTCAAAGCCATGCCTACCACCTGAAGGATGTGCAGCCTCCTAGGTTGATTACTTTCCTGAGCCTCAACTTTCTCCTCTGTGAATTGGGAGGAACACCGATTTCAGGGGCCTGCTGGAGAGGAAGGGAAGACGAGCTATGTTAGGTACCGTCAGAAGAAAAGGCACAAGCCAGGCTCGATGGCTCAGCCTGTAATCTCGCGCCTTTGGGAGGCTGAGGTGAGTGGATGGCCTGAGCCCACGGGCTCGAGACCTGCCTGGGCAGCGAGACCTCATCTCTACAATAAATCAAAAAATCAGCTGGGCGTGGCAGCGCAGGCCTGTAATGCCGGCTACTCAGAAGGCTGAGGCGGAAGGATCGCTGGAGCCCAGCAGGTCGAGGCTGCGGTGGCCGGCAGCAGCCGCTGCACTCCAGTCTGGGCGACAGAGTGAGACTCCAACTCAAAAAAAAGAAGAAGAAAAGACACATGCCCCAGAAAAGCTTTTGATGCCTTAATTCAATTCTCTCCCTCTCTCTCCTGCACACACACACACACATGCACACACATCCCTGACATGTCAAGATTGAGACAGGGAGCAGAGAACTCAGGTCTCCCCAGCCTCACCCACTCTCCATCCAAACAGTTCCTTTAGCACGCTGACCACTCTGGACCCTCCTAGACTTTCCATCTGTCTCCAGACACAGAGATGGGGTCACTCCTTCCCTTGGTGGGGTCCGGGTCTGAGAAACTGCTGGGGTCCGGCACCAGGCAGACAGCCGACATCAACCTCCTGCATCTGTTCTGGATTTCTGCTAAGTACACATGTTGGCAGACGTCTTGGCAGCTACCCAGTTTGCTTGTACCTAGGAGTACGGTGTTCTATGGGCCACTTAGAATATGACAGGAATTCCCCCACCCCACTTCTGCCATGAGGTGTTGCGCCTAGCCCCTGCAAGTCTGGGGCCTTGTCACCCCATTTGCTTCCGGAGAGCCCAGGTCCATAGAAACTCCTGTCATCAGTCCCCGCTGCAGAGGACAGACACTACCAAGCCACTGGGCATCATAGTGGCCCTTGCCAGGGCAGTCCTTGTCACCCTGGAGAACACCCGGTAGAACCCCATCCTGTGCAGTGAACCTTTCCTGACATGCCCACCCCGCAGGGCCTCCTCAGAAGGTGGCCATGGCAGTCCTGGCCTCCCATTCATCTAACCAAGAGTTCTTCCCAGGCCTGGGGGTGAAGCCTAGCGTCCAGGCCCACGAACCCGTGTGTCCCGTCCCGTGCTGCCTTCTGCCCACTGCAGCACTGCTGGATACAACCAGGCATCTCACCCAAGCCTGCAAGGTACCATCCGCATGGCCACCCTGAGCAGGCCTGGCTCTCCCCACCCACTGTCCTGGGACTTAACCCTGCTGTGTGTTGGGTGAGCATGCTGAAGAGGGCTGCATGGTCTCATGGGCACCTTCCTTACTCCATGCAACCGGGGCAGGGTCTGCGGAACCCTGGGGCAAGCGGAGCCAGGGGCTCAGGCTTAGGGCCGGACCCTTCCCTGTCAGACCCCAGTTGTGGTCCTGGGAATTCATCCCCAATGTTCTGCCTCCTCCTTCCCTTTGGGTGCTGGGCCTCTTCCACAGCTGCATAGCCCATTGCAGGAGATGAGCCTCTTCCGATGTTCCAAGGAGGCCCTGACCCTCCCGATGTGCCTTGAATCAATGAGTCACAGATCTGAGCCTGTCATTTCCTCTCTTCTAATCATCAATGGCTCTTAGTAAGTCACATGATTGCACCATCCTCTTAGCTATGGTACCTCTTGTATTTTTCCATGACCAGATGCACATCTCTGCAGATTCCCCTCCCACCTGGGCCCCTCTGCCCCAAGTCACCTGCCTCCCTTCCACCTGGGCCCCTCCCACCCAAGTCACCGGCTCCCCCATCCACCTGGGCTCCTCCCTCTCAACACCTGCTCTCCCATCCACCTGGCCCCTCCTGGTTTGCTCATCTGCTTCTCCTTCTACCTGGGTTCCTCCCTCTCAAGTCACCTGTTTTCCCAGCCACCTGGGCCCCTCCTGGTTCATTCACTTGTTCTCCCTTCCACCTGGACCCCTCCCACCCAAGTCATCTGCTCCCTCATCCACCTGAGCCCCTCCTGGTTCATTCACAGGCTGCCACCTCCTTGGGGCAGATACAGTGGCAGGACAAGGGAAGGGCCCTGAAAACTGTCCCGCAGGTGAGTCCTGGCCTGGACACAGTTGGCTGATGTGCTAGCTGCACTCTTCCTTACAGTCCCAGCATCTGAGCACTTCTCCAGAGGACCCAGAGAATCACTGAATCATGGCTGATAAAAATGGAATAGTGAACCCAGATTGTAGGATGAAATAGTGAGATCACAGAAGTAAGTCTAATCAAAACAGAATCTGGGCCGCCCAGAGTAGAATTGCTACACACTTGTGGAACCATGGAGGTGAGCCACAAAATCTCAGAGCAGGCCCAGCAGGGCCCCAGGGATTGCTCAGTGGACACCCTTCCATTCTGAATGAAGAGACTTGAAGGGAACAGCCCAAATTCACAGTGAGTCACCATTTCCCGGCTTCCCAGAAAGAATCAGCACTGGATCTGGGGACCCTTGGAGGGGCAAGGCCCAGCCTGCAAAACACTGTGCACAGTTCAATCCAACAAGTAACGTCTAGGCAACCCCGAGGTCCAGCCTCCGTCATCCCCAACCCAGAACAGGAAAGATAAAGCGAAGTCATGGACTGTGTGCTGAGGCTGCCTGGGGTCTGACTGGGGCCACACCCAACAGCATGAGCACATGGGTAGAGGCCGTGGAGAGACAGACAGGCCTAGAGTCGGTGGGAGATCCAAAGTGATCAGGGCCACACTGGAATCTGGTCTTGGAATTCGGCATTTCATGGGGGCTTCATAAACATGTGCCAGCGTTTGTTGAATGAATAAATGAACAACCAGAACAAGGACTCTGAGAACAGGAAACCAGTGTATCCTCTTTACCTCTGTGTCCCCAGAACTGTGTCCCACACAACATTGATATTTGTGAAATATTTGGTGAAGAACTACAGCTAGCACTTTTTTTTGAGTCAGGGTCCCACTCTGTCTCCCACTGGCAGGAGTGCAGTGACACAATCACGGCTCACAGCAGCCTTGACCTCCTGGGCTCCGGCAATCCTTCCACCTCAGCAGCCCAAATATCTGGGACTACAGTCATGCATTGCTTTTTGTTTGGGTTCTATTTTGTTGTTGTTGTTTTTGTGGAGACAAAGTTTTGCTATGTTGCCCAGTCTGATCTCGATCTCCTTTGGCTCAAGCAATCCTCCTGCCTCGGCCTCCCAAAGTGCTAGGATTACAGGCATGAGCCACCTCGGCTGGCCAAAGCCAGCCATTTTAAAGTGAACAATTCAGTGGTATTTAGGACATTCACAGTGCTTTGAAGCTACCACCCCTGTCTAGTTCCAGAACATTTCTATCACCCCAAAAGGAAATCCCGTACCCATCAGCAGTCACTCCACATCCCAGGCCCTGGCAGGCACGGCCTGCATCTGTCTCTCTGGATGTGCCTCTTCTGGATACCTGCTGTAATGGGATGTGCGACCTTTCGTGTCTGGCTTTCTTCGTGCTCGCTAACACTCTTAAGCATTTGCCGCACGCCCGGTGCTGCTCGTTTGGCTACTGGCAGTTACCCCTCTCCCCTCTGCAAAGAGCGGTCCCCAAGACAGCACTATGGAGCTACTGCTTTTATCCCCATTTTACAGATGAGAAAACTAAGACATAGGGAGGCTGAGAAATGTGCCTGAGGTATCCTGCATAGAGGACGGGCCGAGGCAAGACGTACACCTGCCCTACCTGGCCCTGGGCTCTGCACTCGGGGCAGCCACACTGCCCAGTCTCGTGGGAGGTGAATAGGCTGTGACAGACAGAATGACCAGGAGGGCTTCCTAGGGAAGGTAAAGCTGGACTGAGCCTTCAGCAGATGTGTGTTGAGCACCTACTGTGTGTTGGTCCGGGTGGGTGAGTATGCAGTGATCTGGCCTCACTCGTGGCCCCATCAGTGCCCTCCATCCATGCAATAATAGGCAGAATGGGGGAGCCCTCGGTCACGTAGAAAGGCAGGGGGCTCTGTAGGGACCCTCCCTCCGTCCTTGTCTGGGGCTCATCTTCCTACCCTGACAGGGCCCATCCGTGGCCTCTATGGTCTCTTGGGGACTCAGTAGGGACAACATTTCCCTGTTGTCATGTGTCTTAGTCTGTTCGTGCTGCTATAACAAAATGCCACTGACTGGGTGAGGTATACCCAGTGGAAGTATTTCCCGTGGATTCCAGAAGCCAGAAATCCACGATCAGTGTGCCGGCAAAGCCAGTGTAGGGAGGGCTGCTCCCAGGAGGCAGACATCAACCGCTCACTGTGGCCCCACACAGGACAAGGCAGCTCTCTGGGGTCCCCTACATAAGGCCCCCTGTTCCACTCCCAAGGCCAGGGGGTGGCCTCCATTCGCAAGACCTAATCATCTCCCAGAGGCCCCGCCTTCACACATATCACCTTGGGGGCTGGGATTTCAACACGTGGATTTCAGGTGACTTAGACATCCCATCCATTGCACCAGGGGCAGCCAGCATGCCTCCAAGTCCATTTCCGTCCCTGGAAGCCAGCTGACCTTGGTCGGCTTTGACCAACAAAATGTAGCGGAAGAGGCATCAGGAGTCTCAACCTCCAGGCCTGGCAAGTGCTTGTGTCACCTGCCTTTCCTGGGCCTAGCCCCCACCAGAGAACAGCCCGCGGGGGATGGAAGACCAGGGAGAGCAGAATCCACCAGCCAGCCCCATGGTCCCGGCCAAAGCCCCAGACCCAGCCCAGATCAGCAAAGCCACCCCAGCCCACCGCCAACCCCAGATATGCCCAGAAGACCCATCAGGCCCACCCTCGGCTCTGAGAAACCATGACGGCTGGTGGTTCTGAGCCACAAAACTGTGGGGCGCTTCACTGAAGCTCTGCTGTGGCAGCAGCTAGCCAAGGCAACCCGTGCAGGTGACGCCTAGCAGCGGTGTTGCAGAAACGGCCGTATGAGCCAGGCCCTCCCTTCCCGCTCGCTCGTGCTGTTCCCTCCGAAATCCTCCTCCCAAATCCCTCCCTCACTGGGCAGACTTTGTTGTTTCTTTTTCCTTTCTTTCTCCCTTGCAAGATAAGATCAAGGCAAGGTCTCCGAAACAAAATGCAACATTTTTCTTCCATGACAGATCCCGTATTGAAGGCTGGCCACAAGCCCCGCTGGGGCACATCCCGGCAATTAGCACCCTGTGCAAGTGGAGTGCAGGGGAACATTTGCTGTCAGCCTCCTCCCAGCCCACCGCCCATGACCCACCCCTCCTGCACCTGGAATGGAGCCAGCTCAGGGTGGGAGCGTCCCAGGGACCAGGACAGCATCAGAGAGCTAGGCCCACGGATGCAGAGGGACATAGGACACCACCAGCTACACACACACACACACACACACACACACACACACACACACACCCCACAGGTAGAAGAGGAGAGTGATCGAACACTAGGACTGGACACTTAATACAGACGGGGAAACTGAGACCAAGGAGAGGAAGTAATTCTCAAGACGGGAAGAGACCTGGGATTCCCGTCCCAGCCTGCGTCCCTCCACCCCATTGGGCTCACTCGCAGGACGGAGGTAGGGGAGAAGCCTGGGGAGACTGGACACTGGCCTGACAGAGGCAGCAGGGGTGGTGGCATGGCTTCTGGGCACCCATCACTTCCCCTCCTAAGGCTGCAGCTTCTGAGTCTCTGGAGCAGCAGGCTAGGGGTGGACAGGATGGTGCCATAGTCACTTCCAGGATGGAATTGAAGGTTCCAGAGGTCAAGGCAGGCGGGGGAAGGGTTGACAAGGGGCAATGGAAGTCTAACACTGCTGGTTCAGTACCTGGGATAGCAACCCGAGCTCAGGCAAGAAGTCACTCAGGCTTGTTCCTGCGGGTGGGCTGAGGGCGCAGGGGCTCCAGGGCTGGGGCTTCAGCCCTCAGCCACCCTCCTCCTGGGGCTCAGGTGCCTGCCCTCACCCTCCTCCCTGGGCTCGAGCCATTAGCCTGCCCAGCACTGACTGGGCACTGGCTGAGTGCTTTCTACAGATTAACTCATTTCATCCTAAACACCACCTTATGAAATAGATATGAACCAGAGACCAAGGCACAGAGAGGCCAACTTATGATCCTGAGACCATATAGGTGGAAGGTCAGATTCACACCCAGCTTGTACCTGCCATGGGAGGCAGAGGAGCCTAGGGCGGGAGATAGAGAAGCAGGGTGACCCACCTGGAGGACAGAGCCCCGGGGGACCCCTGGATCCAAGCATTGGAGACAGTCGAGCACAGAGCCGGGCTTGCCGTGCTTCCCTCTCCAACTGGCCTCCCTCGGTCTCACCCTTTCCTCTCCTGCCCCTCTGCCTTCTGTTCAAGCCCAGCCTCCCTCCACGGATGCCTCCCCGGCACTCTCAGCCAGGACCGCCAGGCCAGAGCCTTGACAGCAGCTGCTCAACCGAGTTCGGGTTCAGCCCAACTGGGCTTCAGGTGAGATACTCCAGGTTGGGCCTTGTCTTCAAGGCAGAGCCAAAGACATTCCTCCCCTCCTCAACCTGCTGGGGGACGGCGGGGGCTGGTGACCCTGTGGAGTGCCCGGCCCCAGGCCTGGCACCAAGATGGAACTCGGCAAGTCCTCGTCTCCCCACGAGACCCCCTCCCTCGGCTCTGGGGTCCTCTTCTGCCCCTCAGCCCCCTCAACCACTCTCGTGTCACTGCACCGGTTCCCTCTGTGTTTGTATCCATCTGTCTCTCTGTCTCTCTCTTTCTCCCAGTCCCTTACTCTCACTCTCTGGACCCTGTCTCTCCCTGTCTCTATCTTCCTCTGTCTCTCTCTCCAATCTTATCCTCTCTCTGTCTTTCTTTGCCTCCCTGTCTCTCCGTGTCTCTCCCCATCTCTCTCTGTCTCCCTGTCTCTCTATCTCTCTTAGTCTCTCTCTCCCTGTCTCTCTCTATCTTCATGTCTCACTCCCCAATCCTATCTCTCCCAGTCCCTCTCCCTGTCTCTGTCGGCCTCCTGTCACTCTGTCTCTCCCTCCCTGTCTCCCTGTCTCTCTGTCTCTCTCTCCCAGTCTCTTCCTGTCCTTCTCCTTGTCTCTGTCTGCCTTCTGTCACTCTCTGTCTCTGTGTCCCTGTCTCTCTCTCCCCGTCTCTCCCTGTCCCTCTCCCTCCCTCTGTCTGCCTTTCTGTCTCTCTATGACTCAGTTTCTCACCGCATCTCCAACTCTCTCAGGGGGTGGATGGCCCTGGCCCCACCACCACCCCTTAGAGGTCATGTTCAACCATCATGCTGACACTCCGGCCCCACTTCTCATAAATCCCGTGAGGGGAAGGACCATGGAGGGAGGCAACCCGAGCCCTCTCCAGCCCCCTAAAGAGCCTGCCCTTCTCTATATGTTCCTGCAAGGTCAGGGGCTTCTGACCCTCTCGGAGGGGTTAGGCTGAGGGTCCCTCCTCCTCTCCGCTGCTGGACAGGATGGTTCTGGCCTCCGGACCCGACTCCTCCTTGTGCTCTGTCTCCACCTCAGGGCTTGTCACTCGGAGGGTGCTCACCGCTGGCTTCTCCCTTAGAGGGGCTTCCTTTAGCTAAGCACCCCCTGCATCCCAGGGCCTGCAGGCGGGCTCCCTTGTGGGTTGGGCCAGGGCCTCCCCTTCCTCATCCTCATACTCCCCCAGCAGGCCTGCAGCCACCTCTTGTTCCTTCCAGACCCTGAATGCTTTAGGAGAAGGACTGCTGTCGTCTGCGGGGCTCCCTGGAAAGGGGAAACTGAGTCAGGACTAGAAGAATCCATAGCACTGTGTAGGCAGAGTGAGACGCTACCCACCCACAAAGGCTCACCTGAATTGCTTTCGGGAGATTCCAGCTCCCTGGAGCCACAGGACTGAGGGTGAGCTGGTCAGAGCACCGAATGTCCCATCCATGGTGACTGGCTCAAGGGTGGGCCTGTGTCAGCAATGGGTCCAACCGAAAGAATCCTGGGACTGAAGGGAGGTAACTCTGAAGAGATTCCCTATTGGCTGAGAATGCCAACCTGGCAGGGAGCCGACCAGGAGCTGAGGGCTGTCAGCCTCCACGGAGGCTCAGGGTGGAGGCAGCCCAGAACAGGCACAGACCTGGACAGACACTGCCGCAGATACGGCTTGTGCCCCTGGGTCGGGCTGGAGCCTGACGCAGGTCCTTCCAGTTACGTGGGCCCACTGGTGCCTCTCATGTCTGCGCTTGTTTGAGCATCACATTCCTCCACCCGGGAATACCAGGGTCCCAGTGGCGATGCTCCCCTAGGATGGTCTTCTCCTCACCCTCCTTCTAGCCCCTCCTCCTTCCCACAGGGAGCAGGCACTGGCGAGGGCAGGTGCAGGGCCAGGGCCACCGTGCATGGGGCCGCATCACGTCACGTGGCCCAGAGGCCTCTGGACTCCCGCAGGGCCAGCTTGCTTCTGCAAGAGACAGGGGCGTCCAAGGTGGCCGGGGCTGAAGAACAGGGGTGGGAGTTGCATCCCAAGAGACCAGAGCACCCACAGCCCCTTCGGACCTCTCCAGAGCCCAAGGCACCCACAGGCCCTCAGTGGCACGAGGGGAGCAGTCACAGGCCCCACCCAGGGCCCCACTTGCCTCTGCCATCCAGAGCTAGTTGGCCCTCAGCCCTCTGACATCCACACTCACTGCCCCTGTGTTCACACAGCCCTCTCCCCGCCCAGCCCAGTGTTCTTGGTGTTCTTCTAGGCCCAGCTTCAGCACCAGGAAGCCCTCTTAGATTGTCCTGAACAGATGACCCAACTGCCTTCTTGGACTTCCTGAGCACAAATTTACCCAGCCTTTCACTTTTAAGTAACCATGTCTAGAATACCAGCCTCATCCATGTGGTCAGACAGGCATCTCTTTGGAGGGATTGGTAAGACATCACTGAAACTCGGGCTGTGACCAGTGTCAGGGCTCAGTCAGTGACCAGGATCAGGACTCAGTCTATGACCAGGATCAGGGCTCAGTATGTAAGGGGATCAATGTCCAATCTGTAACCAGGATGAGGTCTCAGTCTGTGACCAGGGCTCAGTCTGTGATCAGAATCAGGGCTCAGCCTATGTAAGTCTGTGATCAGCATCAGGGCTCAGTATGTAAGGGGATCGGTACCCAGTGTGTAACCAGGATGAGGCCTCAGTCTATGACCAGGGCGCAGTCTGTGACCAGAATCAGAGCTCAGCTTATGACCAGGATCAGGACTCAGTATGTAAGGGGATCGGTGCCCAGTCTGGACCAGGATGAGAGCTCAGTCTGTGACCTGGATCAGGGCTCAGCCTATGACCAGAATCAGAGCTAAGTATGTAAGGGCATCAAGGTCCAGGCTGTAACCAGAATGAAGGCTCATTCTATGACCAGGAATCAGTCTGTGACAAGGATTAGGGCTCAAAGTATGACCAAGGTCAGGGCTGTTTCCACAGTCCTTCCTAGAAGGAGACATTTCCGCAAACCTGGGAAGAAACCAGAGATCAGCAGGAACTTCCAAGTTCCCTGTCGGTGCCATGTCCACGGAGGGGTCGGAACTCCGATGCAGCCCTTCCCACAGGTCCTCCTAGCTCTCGGTCCCCTCCCCCCTTCCCACCTTCCCAGCAGGACCCACCTTCTGGAGCTCTAGGCAGGAGGACTGAGCTGTCAACGCTCCACCCATCATTCCTGCCACTCCCCACTGAGAGCTGATTCACTTCTTCCTTCTTCCGGGAATCGAGTGCAAAAAATGTATGAGCCTCTTAGTCAAGGCAGCACAAAGCCCTGGCCACCTCTGAGACTGCAGGACATGAAGGAGAAAACTGAGGGATGGCGTTCGCCGCCGTGGAGCTGTGGTGCTGTAGTGCCAACCCGAGGACCGAGGCTGGATCATGGCTCGGGCACCTGACCATCACCCTCCTTCCTCAGTTTGTCCTCTGCCAGCACCTCCTCTCCTCCTGTGGCCAGCCGTCCTCTCTGGCCAAAACGATGGGCATCTCCCCTCCACCCAGCTCTCTCTGCTTGTTCCAGCCAAGACAGTCCCCTCCCTGGAGGTACCACTGGCCCAAGCCCAGCCTGTCCTGAGCCAAACTCTGCCCGCCTTGTGGGTCACCTCCCAGCATGGTGCGGTGAAGGGGCTGGAGTCAACCCATGCCCGACAGACTCTGGTCCAAGCCCATTCCTTTGGCTCTCCATGGGCGACCTTAGGAGCCTCTTGGCCTCTGAACTTGCTTCCTTAGGGGCAGAATGGGGGCAGTTGCACCTGCTTTTTGTGGCTGTGGGGCTTGGGAGACAACACGCGACGAGCATCCAGGGAGACTCAGGACCCACAGCTGGCCCCTGAGAAGTGGTGGCTGCCCTGGTGGCACTGGTGTGGCAGGAGAACAGTATCTTCCTCACCTCACAGCCCATGGCACATCCTCTCTGGCCTCACCAGGGCATCCCCCACTCCCTCCCGGGGTCCCCCAGCCCCTGCCAGGCTGTCTGCCCTCCCCCACGCAGCTGCCACCTCCCTTCCCTGAATAATCTGGTGCAGCCCACGTGTGCCCAGGTGGGAGGCGCGCAGCACCAATCCCCACAGGCCAGTTCTCCTCCTCAGGGCTGTGGGTGACCTCAGAGCTGTCTACACCCATGAGGAGCAAGGAGGCCCCCAAGAAGCTGCCTGGTAATTCCCACCCCCCCAGTCCCGAGCCTCTGGTCAGGGTTTGGGTTGTTTCACTTGGCTGGATCAGGGGGGACAAGCCCCAACTTCCATGAGAAGACCAAAGTCCCCAGATTCAGGGAGAGGGCTTCCAAGCACCCACCCCAGCCCCCTCAGCCAACCGAGAGGTATCTGGACACTGGGCTGAGAGGTACCAGAAGGCCAGTCCCAGCAACCCCAGAGAAACCCTTATCCCAGAACCAGAGGTGGGCTGGGTCCCCAACAGGGACACTTCCCAGCAGAGGCTCATAATTCAGTGAAAATGCTATAGGAGCCCACCCCTGGGTGCTCCCAGTGGGCTTCCTGGAGGAGGCAGCCTTGAGAAAGTGGGGAGGAAGCAAGGGGCTGGGGGAAGAGATGGAATCGGGGAGTCCCCAGGAGGGTTGTGGGTGAGCTCGGATTCCTCTCCTATGAGGAGAAAGCCGGGAGAGCGGGGGTGGGGTCCCTGGGTCTGAGCTGGTGGAACTGCAAAACTGGGTAGGGGGGTCACAGGTTAGGGTCCTGAGGCTGGAAGGGTACAGAGGACACGCCACAGAACTCCACTGAGAGGCCCCGGCTGAGGCGTGTCTCCAGGTCTGGCTTTAAGAGTGTCCCCAATGGCTCCATGCGGGGCAGGCTTCTGGCCCTCCATAGCCCAGCCCTGCTCCTGGCCACCATCCTCTCACTAACCCCTCGGTCCCACGCTCCAGCCAAGCTCACCCTTCCTCCTCACTGTGGTCTCTGCTCAAAGGTCACCTCCTCCAAGAAGGCCGCCCTGCCTGCCCTCCCCCCCAACCAGCAGAGCAGCCCCTCACAGAGATCCCATGCTCCTAGTGCTCGTCACCTCCATGTGACATGTTCCCATTTGTTTATTACCAGCACCCGGCAGGGGCTGAGATGCCAGAGCCAGACCCCCAGGGCCGACACTGCCTCTCCCGAGCTGTGTGACCCTGAGCGAGGTCATTTGCCCTCATGACGTCTGGCGTCTGCATCTGCAGTGGGGCGACTCCAGTCTCACCTTGAGAGTGTTGTTGGGGCTGGATGGCATCGTACTGGCAAAGCACTGACGCCAGGCTGGGCACAGAGAAAGAGCCCTGTGGACGTCTGTCACCTGAAATGTCCTTTGCTGTCTTTTTTCTTGGACGGCAGCTCCCAGGGCCAGGCTGCCTCTTGCTCACTGCTGAATACCAACACCTACGACAGTGTCTGGCTCTCGGAAGCTCTCAGGGAGGGATTCTTGAATGAACAGAAACACCCCAGCTCTGAGAATCCCAAGGCAGCACACCGTCACCGACTAGAAATAGCCTCATCTGCCAAAAATGCTGGGGTGGCGGACGGGGTCCCCCGTATCCCAGGACAGTCTTACCTGGGGAAGCCACGAACCGGGGCCTCCCAAGCTGCACCCTCCTCGGTCCTGGCATCCAGAGTTTCAGGGACGGCTGCGGGCTGGGACCCCGGCGGCACCACCCAAGCCGAGCCCCTGGAAAGGTTGAGACAGGGCCTGGGATCTCAGAGCCGTCCACGGGCCTCGGAGAGACCACCTCCTCCCCCGCATGCAGCATGCAGCCCGGCATGCCTAACGGGGCCTCAAGCTGTTTCGTATGATGTCTGCTAAAAAACAACCCAGCCCTAATTTATTCAACTTGTCAGCTTCCATCTGCCACCCACAACCCGGGCAAGGGTGTCGGGGTTTTGGAAGAGAGTGCAGTCTTTCTCCTCCCAGGGCTGGCTCCTGGACGGACCCCAAAGGGATTGGCACTCTCTTCCAGGGGCAGTGCGGCTCTTGGTACCGGGAGGGGTATGGGGGCAGGTGGGCGTCGGCTGCAGGGAGACCAGAGAGCCTATAGGCTAGCCTCTCCCTTGACAGCTGGGGAAACCGAGGCCTGAGGTCTAGAAGCCACTGGCCCACGGTCCCAGAGCTCATAGCCCAAGAGCCGGCTCTACCCAGGAGCGAGGGACTTCAGCACCTGCCCCAGGAGCCGCGTGGCATTTGCCACCAGAGACCTGGGTTCGAGTCTTGACGCCACGGCTGAGTGGGGCCACACCATCATCGAGTTGCTTGATTTCCCTAGGCCTTCACTTTGTCACTGGTGAAACGCGGCCCTGAGGACTGAAGCCCCCACTGGTGAGGATCAGGAAGGACGGGGGAGGGCAAATCGGCCAAGGCTCCGCCAGTGCCCTAGAAACACAACTGGTATTCGATTGAGTATCCGCTGATGGAACCAGGCATGGTGGTCGAGCCTGCATCCCTTGGCAGGATGACCATCTCCCGCAGTCAGGCCCTGCGCCTGGACCCCACGGGGCTGAACCACAGGGTGTTAGCACTCAGGCTGGAGAGGGAGCGTCTTGCTGTTCTCTGGGGCATGACAACTGTGAGTCCAGGAGACAACGGACAGGCCCCGGGTGCTTCGAATACAGCCACACCAGTGTCACGTTCTGCTCTGCTGCATAAACAAAGAAGGTGAGACCCCTTGGTAGCTGTTCAGAAAAGACAAAGCCCAGGGAAGCTGAGAAAGGCATGCTGCTCCCCCAGCTGGAATACCCAACTCTGATCCACACCTCCACTACTACCACCAATGCTTCGATATCCTCACTTCAGAGTCTCCTCCTCCAGGAAGTCTTCCCTGATGCAGACTCCCCTCCAGTGACTGACACCTCTCCTCTGGACCTATCTGCCCCTCTTTCAGTACCTCCTTTGGGTTATTTAAAGCCCTGTGGAGCTGGTTTGTGCCTCTCTGTTATTGCACAGGCTGTTCGCTATGCACTGAACAGTCTTCTCGTCCTGACAAACTCTTATTCACCCCTCAATACCCAGCTCAAGGGTCACCTGAGCACAGAAACATAGTCTGTCCTCTAGGCTCCCGTGAGACCCTGGACTTCTGCCATCATAGTCCCATCTGAGCTGAAACTGCCGTGGAAGCCCCTCTCCTCCTGCAGGGCAGGGCCTCCTCCCACTTACCACCTACCGGAGTCCTAGCACACAGGACTACCGAATGATGCTTGCTACGGGAATGAATGGGGCCCCATGGGGCAACTTTATCTGTCTCCCTGAGCCTGATCAGCACCAGGGGGCTAAAATCTGCTCCCTTGGCCTCCCAGGGGCCAGCCGAGGCCCCGGGTTCTCACTGTGGGAGTGGCCACATTAGCCCAGCTCGCAGGGCTGAGCCAGGATCCAGGCAGCGTTCACGACCCTGTGAAGCCCAGGCTCCATGAACAAGCAAGGCCACTACAGGCAGAGATGGGGAGGCGGGTGGGGAAGCCCCGGGAGATGGAGCAAATGACCAGAGGGCCAAGGAGCTTGGGGGTTTCTCTCTCAAAGCCCCTCGGCTCGGAGACCATCTGAGTTTATGAGGGAGGGGGCTCAAACAGTTAACAACGTCCTGCATTCTGTCTTTCTGGGGAGCACTCACCCCTTCCCATTCAGCGGCCGTGCCCTCTCTCACGGGCTGAGGGGATGGGAGAGGACCCCTCTGTGCAGGAGCTACAGTGTGTCCAGTCTGGGGGACCCGTGAGTACCCTGAATCTGCCGCTGGCGCCTGTGTGACATGTGACTTCCCCTCCATAACCTCTTGAAGCCTCGGTTTTCCCCATCTTTCAATGAGAGCAGACAGCACTCCCCAATTCCTGCGGAGGCTGGCAGGCATCACCGTGGAACTCGTGTGGTGAGGCCACGCTGCCACCCTCCGTCCACTCCTGGGGCTGCTGGGGCTGCCCATTGGCCTCCAGAAGGGCCTCCCCAGGGCCTGAGAACAGGACCGTCTCACCAGGCCTGCTCAGGGGTACGCAGGTCACTGGGAGCCCCAGCACCAGCTTCCCCTCCCAGTCTCCTGCCAGGGCTGCTCCCACAGTCCACGCTGGACTCCGGCCCTCCTGAGGGAGATCATGGTGTTCTCGGGGGTGCACGGACCAGCCTCGGGCCAAGCACACTTGAGGAGGTGGCTCGGGCAGACGCCTGCTCCCACGCTCAGGACCTGCCCAGGGGTATTAAATGGTTAGTAAAGTTTAATACCAAAAACAGGTGTTAAATTGATGCAAGTTTATGACCGGAGCCAGCCCCGTAATAGCCACCCCTTGGGTCCTGACTCCTCCCTCCCCAGCCCCGCCCGGCACACTCTGCATTTCTCTCCAGTCATGCAAGACACGTACGCTTCTCCCCATGGTGTCCCTGGCAACCCGTAAAAGCAGGGTCCAGCGGAGAGAGAATATGTGACTGTGTTTGAGAAATGGCGAGGGTGTCTGCAGGCTGGGCGCTGGCACCCTGGAGCCCTCTTCTGCATACATCTCTGGCAAACTGGCACCCAGCACAGACTCAGACCTGCCTCAGCAGTGAGTATACCCCATCTGCCTGGAAGGGTGTAGGGAACCCCAGCCAGGAGCCCAGAGGCTTCCCACGGAGGGGGTGAGGTCTCTAGGACCTTCCCTGAAATTTTTGACAAACAGGTGTAATAAATAGGGCTGGGCACTGAGGGCTGGGGGCTCAGACCCTGTCCACTTTCCAAGGAAGCATCAAAGCCAGTGAGCAAGGAGACACAGGGACGAGACAGCAGAGAAAGTGAATCATTCCAAATTTCCTCTCCTCTTCCAGCTCCAGGGGTCTATAGGGGTCCCTCACATGTGGACACAGCAACCTAATCTCTGCCCCTCACCATGGCCACACAACCCCCACCCCTTCTGCCTCAAGTCTCCCTCCTTCTTACAAGGACGCTTTGTGATGGCATTCAGGGCCCACCAGGATAATCCAGGGAGCTCTCCTCGCCTCCGAATCCTTAACTTAACCACATGTGCAAATGGACATTTTCCAGATGGCACCCCATGTCCAGGATCCAGAAGTCAGGATGTGAGCATCTCCTGGGGCGGCTTCCGAGCCCCGACCACGGGAGGCTGAGCCTTGCATGTGACTGGCAGGCAGCGGGAGGGCCACATCTGGGCACCTGGGTTCCTGCACTTCCCCCCCATCACCTGGCTGAGGCTGAGTGGCTTCTTCCCTCCAGTTCCGGGAGACACCCCTCATCATCCAGGCAGGTTCCCTTGACTGGAACTGAGCCAAGCCATGCCCCTCAGCTGTCAGGTCCCCGTGGCAGGACTGGAAGTGTCCAGGGACATCCCTGGGGAAGGGGTCCGGGATCAGGAGTCTGGCCCCATCAGGGCACAGGACAGATGGTGGATGAGAAAGCAGAGACAGAGTGTGGACTCTCCGAGGTGGGCCAGGGAGAATGGAGGAAGGTGGGGTGTGGGGTGTGGGGCGTGGAGAAGGACAGTGGAAGGAGAGGTGACTGGCGAGGTGACAGCAGACACAGAGCCCCGCATCCTGCTTGTGGAGCTGGGGCCACTGTCCACCCCTGTCCACCCAGGGCCTCCATTCCCTATCTGCCACCTAAGGGTGATGACACCTGCCCCCAACCACGGCAGTGAGCAGAGCTGACCTTGGGCCACCCCCCAGCCCGTCCCCACCCCACTGGAAAGCGGACATGGCTGGGGAGGATCAGGCAGGGTGGAGAAGCTTGTGGAGGAAGAAGGCAAGAGCCGCTTTTCTCCCCACCACTGCCCAACCTCACCCTGGAGAGTCAGCGCTGTTTTGTTGGGTGCTGGGTGGAGCCACTGGTGTAGACACCCAGAGCAGCTGCCCCTGGAACTGGCCGCCTGGGTTGGGGAAGGGGCTGTACTGGGCACCCCTACCCTGACTCTTGGGCCTGGGCCTCAAGGGGATATCCCACCGCACCGGGGAGCCCACCCTCAGACACCGCCCACAGAGGCTCCTGCCCTGTCCCCCAGCACAAGAGTCCAAGAAGGCTGGGTCTCCGGGGCCTCTCAGACAGGGCCTGGCACACAGTAGGTGCTCAATCAGAAGGCTCCAGTCCAAGCCCCTCGGTGCAGGTCGGGTCTGCCCACCAGTGTGCCCTCCCGTGCTTCCCGTAAAGCCATCCAGCCGTGGGAGTGTGGTATTTATAACCAGGACCACACTGGGGTTTCTAATTTAGACCATGGCATACTGAAGGAACAAACTTTCTAGCTGAACAAATAACACCTTCCTCCGATCCAACCCCAACTTCTGCAGTGGCTAGAGTGGGACTCTATCTTGCTGCCAGGCTGCCACCCCCACCCCCATCAAGGCCGCACCCAGCAGGTGGTGTCAATTAAACAACCGGTAGCCAGAGGGATCCAGTGGGCTTTGGGGGGCTCTGGGTTTTCCAGCCAACCACATGTCATCTTTCTTCCCACAGGCCCTCCCCCCAAAACTCCAAGGTCAGATTTTCTAACTCCAATGACCCTGGTCCTCCTCTGAGCCCAGATGTCCTCTTTACAGGCGAGAAGGAACAGGATTGACCAAGTGTCACCGTCAGGCCCTGGCCAGAGAGGCCTCAGCAGTGGTGTGGTCCCAAGACTAGCTTTCTCAGGCCACAAGCCCTATGCCCTTAAGAGACTTCAGCCCCAGCTATAAACTCTCAGACTAAAGGAACCAGTCTGAGGCAAAGAGGGGATTTAGGGGAATCTGGGAACATGGTGTCTGCTGGATGTTATATCTTTCCAGGAGGCTGGGCCAGAAGAAGCCCACCCAGCTCTTCCTTTATGCAGACCTGGGAAGTAGCTCTACCACCCCAAGCCTCAGCTAAGGGGCCATCCTGGAGAAAAGCACTCACAGGCTAGCTTGGGACAAGTGCTCGAGGGAACCCAAAGGCCCTCCCCTCCTTCTCATGGACACCTTGTTCCTTCTGGGAGTCCTGACCCAGCCACCACGCCTAGGCCAGCACCTGGATCCAGGGCAGGGGCCTCTCCTGGGCACCGGGTCACTCCTTCCTCTGCCCCACCCTGGCCAGCAGAGTTTAGGCTGCTCCACCCAGGGCAGAGCCTTTTTCAAGCCCCACAAGGTCGCTGCCCCCCAGAAGTCCTCTCTCCTTCTTGCCTTTGTGTTTCAGGTGGCTCCGCCCCAGGGTCAAGGCTCACACCTGCACTGTCTCTTCCCCAGGGTCTCCAGACCCCACGGTGGTGGCAACATGCCTGTCTGTAGGATGGCAGCTCCTCAGAGCAGCTCTTCATTGGAATGATGGGGAAACAGCCCGCCTTCCCAAGGAGACAATCCAAAACTCCTGTCTCAAAGAACATGAAATCCCAGTGGATGTTACTGGAGAAAGACTCTAGGTCGGATCGATCTCAGGAAATGCTGCTGCCACCAGCTCCTGCTCCTGGGGTCACAACGACCACCAGCATGTCAGAATCCCACAGCAGAGCCAACTGCTCCATTGGATCCAGCCCCATGACCCCAGACTTCCCGGCACCCAGGAGCCTCTCAGGGCCCCAACATGTCAAGGACATCTAGGATCCCTGCCCAGACCCTGATGACATAGACGGGCTTGTCAGGTCTAGAACACTGCCCCAGGTGGGAGCTGTCCCAATGGTCCCAGCACCAGGAGGCCCTGGCCTCATGGGCTGCAGGTGGCAGAGAAAGCACTTTCACTTCTTGGGTCTCACCCAGTGCCTGCCAGCAGGACAGGGAAGGCTGGGCCCCTTCCTCGAGGAGGGGACTGGTCCAAGGCCAAACAGTCAGAGAGGAGTCTGCCATTCCTCCCCTAGCTCAGCCCCAGCCCCAGCCAGCCCCAGCAGGCTTCATCGCCCCTGGTCCTCTCACTCCCCGCCGGCCCTTTCTTGAGTCATTAGGTTTCTCCTTGGCCTCCCCAGCCCCCCCAAGACCTGCCATGCTCCAGGATGCTGACCACGTGACTCAGTCGGACATCCCAGCTGTGTGGGCTCCCAGACCTCCAAAGAAGAACACGGGGGGATCATTCCTCCCAGAGGTGACTCAGAGAGTATGCTGGTCCCCAAGGTTCTGCTGGAGGACAGGGAGAGAATTACAGCCACTGTTTTATTAGGGCACATAAACGTCCCACATGTTTGATGCCCGCTGCCACTGCCACGCTGCCATGAAGAGGGCAAATCGTCCTTCCCTCCACCTCCCCCTTGGTATTGATCCTGACATGATCCAGTCATCCATCTAAGCTGGCTGAGGCCTTCCAGAGCCAAGCCCCTCCACGCAGCCAACCTCCAGGACTGGCCAGGCCACAAGAACAGCAGGAAGAGGAAGAAAAGACAGGATCCTGGTGTTCCCTCCCAAGGACTTCACCCCGCCTGGCCGTTCCATCCTCATTCCGCCCTCTCCAAAGAGCTACTCTTGAGGACTCTGATGGGCGGGCAGGCGTAAGGCCCTTTGTCAACGAGGTGCCATCTCATTTAAGGTGAAGTGTTAGTGCTCCATTCTTAGAGGAGGAAACTAAGGTTTAGAGTGAACCTGGTTTAGAGTGGACCTGGCCACAGAGCACACAGTTGATGAACTTGGGAAAATTCATCAACAGGGGCCTGTGGATCAAGCCCTCAGCCCCAGGCCGGGCCCCTGAAAAGCACAGCTGTGCAGCCCCATACGTGGCACTTTTCCCACGTCTCATTTGTATTCACATTTGCCCGATTTAATCTTCATCCCAGGGAGTCGGGGAATTGCACCCCCACTTTCTGATGGCAGGCCTTGAGGCCTAGAGGGGCTAAGGGCAGGCCAGGATTGCTCCAGTGGGAGCACTGCACATGCAGACTGCAAACGCGGGTTGGTCTGATCCTCATCCCTGTCCTGAGTAAGGGACTGGCCAAGTTCAGGGGAGGGACAGCCTGGGACACAGAAGGCGTGGACTCTTTCAGAGGCTGTCCAGAGGAGCTGAACATGAATCAGAAGCATCCTGCTGGTGACGCAGAGGCAGGTGTGTGTCTGCCTGCAAAGCTGGAGTCTCGCATCTGGGGTGTGGGCTGCCCACTCTCCCAGCTGCCCTGTGCCATCTGAGTGTCTCCAAGGCTTCCAAATCAGCTAAACAGAGGCACAGAGAGATGCAGGAGAGCTTGAGGCTGGAGTCAACGGCATGCTCTGGCCCAGGGGTCACAGAGCAGGGTCAAGAAATCCCTCTCCAGGCTGGGTGTGGTGGCTCACACCTGTAGTTCCAGCACTTTGGGAGGCCAAGGCAGGAAGATTACTTGAGCCCAGGAGTTCAAGACCAGCCTGAGCAACATAGAAAGACCTTGTCTCTACAAAATATAAAAAAAAATTAGTCAGGCATGGTGGTACACACCTGTAATCTCAGCATTTTGGGTGACTGAGGCAGGAGGATTAGTTGACCTCAAGAGTTCCAGACCCGCCTGGACAACATAACAAGACCTTGTCTTTACAAGAAAAATTAGCCAGGCATGGTGGCGTATACCTGTAGTCCCAGCTACTTGGGACCCCCGGGGGCTGTCCCCCAAAGGTGGTGTCTTGGCCAAGAAGGCGTCTTCTTTTTTACTTGACCCCACTCAGACACTGCCCACTCATGCCCCTGAGCTGGAATGCCCCACCTACCCTCCTGCCTTATCCCTGGACGCTGGCACCCTGGGCCCCAGCATAGTTGTGCTTTGGGGAAGCCATGCTGCCCTGATGATCTGTAGGTGTGCTGTCCATTTCATGACTCCCTATGGCCATCGACAGGAAGCTGGTTGCCCAGCATCTCCACACCTCCAAGTAGGCTTCATGCCCCGGCGTGGCACTCCCGGCTTCCCTTCTCAGAGGCCACCCAAGGCGTGGCCAACTCCAAATTCTGGCCTCTTTGGGGCACTGTCCGTGGTGCTGACTGACAGGGCCTCTCAGCTTTCCATTAAGCAAAGGAATGGCCACCAGTTTGTCCCCATCTGCCCCACTGCATGAGAGTCAGAGGCATCCACAACTACCCCCAGGGGTTCTAGCAGCAGGTCTGGCAGCAGCTGTCCTCAGAATCGCTGGGCCTCACACCCGGAGCCTGACTGACCCTCTTTACGGGGTCAAAAGGGACACAGGACTGCTGACCAGGCAGGGCTTTCATCCATCCCCAGAGGGGTGTGCTCCACGGAGAGCTGCTTGCATCCCTGTGACAGATCGATGTCACTTTGAGATGATATCAGAGCTTTGTTGTTTGATCTTAGAAAGCCTTGTTCTTCTGAGAAAGGACAGAAAGGTCATGTTTGTTTTTAAAGTCCCAAAGGAGAGACTGTGTCTGTAGCTCTTAGGAGGAGTAACATAAACACCAGGCCTGCCCTTGGCATTGGGAGCCACAGTAGGCTTGGGGAGAGGGCATCAGATTCTCCACTAGCCAACTAAACGCTGGGAGTTTTTCATATATTCGGCACCTTAAGTTTGTGAACTAATTATAAATGCACAACAAACATGGAGTTTCTCCCATTTATAGACAGGAAAACTGAGGTTCAGAGAGGTTAGGTAACTTGCCTGAGGTCAAACAGTGGTGAGGGGAGCCAGGTCTTGAACCCAGGCCCCAGGCACCAAGGTGTGTGTTCTGGTCCCACTGCTAAGGACAAAGGCCAGTGACCGCCAGATCCAGAACCGACCCCTCAGCATCACCCCAACACCCCGCGGACAGATCCAGAGCTGGAGGAACCCAGGACTTCTTGAAGACAGCCCCCTGGCTTGGACTTCAAGGCCTCTAGCGCAGACAGCCCACCCTGGCCAAGAGTCACCTTCATCCACCCACAAGGGCCAGGAGCCTTCCACGTCAGTGCCCACGGGGACCCTGAACCTCCAGTAGGAGCATGTGGGAAGATTGGTCTGTGAGCTGATTGAGTTTCAGACAAAGAGATCTCTGGAAACCAAAGAGATAGACCCAGGGCTCCCCAGGCAACCAATGGGGAAGGGGGCTAGAAAGAGAAAGCCCATGAACACGGCTGCAGGGGAGTTGGGGAATCTACTACCACAAGTTGCCCCATGTGCTAGAGCAGAGGAGCCAAGCTCTCCGGTTTAGATGCTTGGGACAAATCTAGTTCAGTGAGATCCATGCTACAGGCATCGCAGAATGGGTGCCAGGTTGGTAGCACCGAATCCTCAAGAGGGAAATCTATGTACCCCGGTCCTTCCCATCCTCACAGAGCAGACTGCAAGACCCAAGGCGGAATGAGGCAGCAACACCGTCCACTCCATTCTCCAAGCCTCTCAACATCCAGTCTGAGGATGATGGCACTAGGGAGCTATGGATGTCTTTAAGGAGGAGAGAACCCTGGTATGATTTCCAGAGAACAGAGATGGAAGCTGTGGGGGATGGAATGAGTGGGCGGGCTCTTGGGTGTCAGATCAGGGGATCTGGGAAGGCCAAGGGGAAGGTTATTGATCAGGCGAGAAGAGCAGCTTGAAATCTTATGAGGTCCTGAAACTCAATTGCCTTTGGTTGGTACTGGGGTGGTGATAGGGAGCCGCTGATGGTTTTAGAACAAGGAGACAGGAAGCTTGAGAAGGTGTATCTGGTTATGATGGGAAGGCATGAGAGGCCAGAGGCAAGGGGACTGGAGAGGGAAACAGCAGCAGCTGTCCTTGCAAAGGACGTGGAGGCCAGAACTGGACAGAGCGTGGGGTAGGCGGAGCTGCATGCATTACAGGCCCGCCCCCTGTGGGAGGGGCCACTCTCAGACCCCCATAGAGCAAAGCTGCCCTGGGGTCCAGCTTTATGGATCGCAGGGAAGATTTCCCCGACTGGAGCCACATTCCAGGCAGGCATGCTGCTGCGGGGGGACATCGGGCTACCTGCCTGGCAAGGCCTGGCAACCCCAGCTCTGCACCTGCTAGCCCCTCAGCCACAGCTCCTGGGGGCCATGAGCCCGGCCACACTAGCTCCTGAGGGGAGCAGCCGAGGGCTCCAGCTACTGCCCACTCGGAAGGCCAGGGTTTGGCATCCCAAGGAAGGTCGGGGCAGGAAGGAAGTCAGGAACCCTCTCATCCAAGACCATGGATCCCCTTTTCCTTCCTCTGCTCCTATTAGCAGCCCCCTCTTGGTGGCCCAGGAAGAGATCAAGAGCCAGGATATCTGAGGTCAGATTCAGACCCTCCCTGACCACCTGGGGCCCTGGGTTCATCACCCAACCTTTCTGAATAACTCAGCTGCCTCAGAGCATGTGTTCATGCACCATGTATAGGGGGTAGGAACACCCAATAAACGATGACTTTCCTTCTCCTTCCTCAGTCTACCCACCAGCAGAGTGGGTCTAATCTCCAAGCCTAGTCAGTCTTCTCTCCTGGAAACTGCGCAGCGTGACTTCCATCTGTTGCCGCCACCAGACTTTGCACATGCTGATCCTGCAGGAATACTCACCTCTCAATCTTTGTGGCTCTCCTTGTCTCCTGAGCAGAAGCAGCTTTCCCTCCTCCCAGCTCCCCAGGTACTGTGCTCCCCTAATCCCCCACATTGGGTTTCAAGGATATATGTCCAGCTCAGTTGGTCCATAGACACAGGAAAGACATATTCCAACCACGGGATGCAATGGAGCCTTCCAGAAGCAATACCCAGCCACCCCTTTGGGAGTCAATAATTAGGAGCGTTTTGCTCATTATCCAGCCCAAGAAGGGTTTCATGGGTGCTGACTTTATGTTGGGTATTCTCCTAGACTTCATTTTCTTAGCTGGTATCTTTGCTGGGACCAGACAGACCCCTCTATCGAGCTGTAATATTTTTAAATGTAAAAGATAAATTTAGAAGTTTTACATGTGTGTCTCATGCTAACATGGCACTCACCAGCAATATGCCCAGCATTATTTTAAATGCTTGATTTAAATTAACTCTTTTATCCCCCACCATAATCCTGGTGGGCATACTATTATGCCTGTCTCGTAGATAAGGAAACTGAGGCACAGAGAGGTTGAGTGAATTGCCCAGAGTGGGCAGTAAATCCTTCCCCACGGCCCAAAGAGTGGTCACCTCAGCAACCTGGCCCTCACTTCCCCGACCACCACCCACCTCAGAGTTCAGGAATGGGAGAGGTACGTTTCACTCAGCTGACCCCACCACCTGCCTGGGAGGGCTTCCAGAGGACAGACCAGGGGACTGTTCATTCTTGGCTCCTCAGGGGCTGACGCAGAAAGCTGGGTGAACACTGGGTGAAGGAATGAGAGATTGCCAGACGGATTAATTGGTAGACGGGTGGATAAGTGGATTGGTGGATGGATGGTCGGATGGGTGGGTAGAAAGATGGATGAATGAATTAGTGGGTGAATGGATGGATGGATGAATGGATGGTGGATGGTGGAGGGATAGGTATGGATGAATCGATTGGTGGGTAGATGGATGGGTAATTAGAATGAAGAATTCAATGGGACCCAGATGGGGTACTAGGTGGGTAGAGCCAGCCCCTGCAAAGTCCTAGCACCCAGCAGGTGCTATGTGCACATGGTGAGCATTTGTGAGTGTGCACGGTGGGGTGAATACATGAGTTAATCACATCAGTGCACCTTGGGCCTCTCATTAATCATGGGGAGATTATTTGCTCCTGTGTTTCCCACACATGGCTGTCATTTCAGCAATTAAGAATATCAATCACGATGCCAGACACGCTTCCCTGTGGGAACCCAGCTTGCAGGTTGCCAGCCAACTGGCTCCCCCAGGCCCCAGCATAGCCCGGACTCAGGCTCTGACCCTGGGTCCCCTCTTAGCGGCAAGAAAAGTGGGGGCAAGGAGGGGCTGTGCTCATGGCCTGTGAGTAAGCCAGGCCTGTGTCTGGGTCACGCCACTGACACCCCCCCCACAGTACTCCCCAATACCAAGTAATGCCTGTGTGTATGTGCACACGTGTGAGTATGCATGTGTGTGCACACAGGTGTGTGTCAGAACACAAGGACGAAGCATTTCCATGCTCGTGTGGCCTGTGCAGTCACGTGGGGCCCAAGCCCTCAAGGGCCCACTGCTTGGTTTAATGCTCTGCTATTGCCGCCTTGAAATTATTAGTAATCTTTTGACAATGGGCCCTGAATGTTCATTTCGCAGTAAGCCCCAAAACTCCATGAGAGGCTACAGTTGGGGGAATCAGATGTCCCCAACCCCCAACATCATGAGCTCATATGGAGCATGGCCTCTCCCGCTGTCTCTGTCCATGAAAGAGGTGCGGCGCCGTGCAGAGGATCAACCAAGATGAAGCACCAACCTCCTACCTGGGCCTGGCTGGCTGCAGGCTCCAGAGTCAGCGCCATCTCCTGCTTGTTGCCCCCTCACCTGCCCGCAGGACCCTGTGCACAGGCCTGGGCTCGGGTCAGTGTGCCAGGAGAAAGCTGTGTGTCCAGGAGTAACAGATAACACCATTAGGGAGGCTGAGCAGCTCCATCCTTCCAGGGGAGAGAAATGAGGTTGTCAGGTGGCGGAGGCTCCGGGCCTCCGGGCCGTGATGAACAGGATCTGGCGGCCCACACACTGCGGCAGAGGGTGCCAGGAGATGATTGCTTACAAAATGTACCAATTACCTCCGCGCCTTCCCGCCCACCCCCACCGCCAGGCAAATAAACACATCAGTTGCCAGCCTGCTCTCGCCTGGGCTTGGAAAGGGCCCAGCGGCCAGCAGGCACGCGGGCGGGGCGGGGAAGGCCACGTCCGAGGGTGCGGGAGAGCTATTCCGTCCCCACGAGCCTCGGCAGCCGATGGGACAGTCGGTTGGTACAGGAGGTGGTGTCTTTGCCCAGGGAAGTGTTTACTGTGTAAACGGCCATACAGGAAAAGGCCAAAGGCTCCCCCAGAAGGCCTCATTGAAAGGGCTATGCTCCCCCAGGCTAGAAGACGGTCACACCAAGCTGTGCACACGTGACTGGCAACCTCAGGGCCCCTCAGGGCTTCCTCCTGGCTCTCCAAAGCCACTGGCTTTGTCCCACACAGAGGGTGAGCCCGTGTGTGGATTGAGGCCCATGTCTTTATGTGCCTGTATCCGCCTGTGTGCTGTGTCTGCATGTTGCACCAGCACCCACGTGTGTATCTGGGACCATGTGTGTGCAGTGTCCCCTCTGGGGACAGAGGACACCGATCTTTCAGACTAGAGCAGGTTGCGTCCTCAGTACAGAGCCTCGCACCTGGTGAGTGCCTCCCTGTGTTCTCCTGCTAGGCGGCTGTCTCATTTTGGACTCTGTCTCTCCACTAGACACTCCCCTGCTCTGCCTACCAAACCTGAGCCCCACACCCCTGCACTCCCCCATCCACCCTTCCTGCATTTTCGGTGCATGGCAGAGTCGGGTAGAGGCAGCCGACAGGGGCCCTACGAGGGCAGGGTGGCCAGATGGCCATTCACTAGGGACATGGCCTTCCACTGTCCATTACCATGCCGGCCACCAACACTGTCACAGGAGGGCCAGCGGGTTCATGGGAGGACCTGGAACTCGCTCAAGTCATTCCCAGCTAGAGCCGGCATTCAGGGTATGGGGCTGGAATATGGACTCTGAGGATACCAACCCCTGACTTCCCCAGCCTCTCACTTCCTCTCAGCCCAGCCAAGTCCTGATCATCCTTTGGGCCTTTCCCACATGTCACCACTTCCAGGAAGCCCTCCCTGACTACCCCTGTTTTGTCTATCTTTCCCTCTGCCAGGCACAACTTCTCTCCGGCCAACTTCCTTGGCATACAGAAGCCATGGCCTGGAGCAGGGATCTTCACTCTAGCCCTGTGGACAAGTCCTCGAATTTCTTGAGCCTTGGTCTTCTCATCTAGAAAGTGGGGTGGTCATGCAAAGAGCTTACACTTACTGCATGCCTGTTGTCCATCAGGTACCATGCAAGCCTGTGTCCTGCGCCTTCTCCTCTCAGCCTCCCACCCATGCTATGAAGTGGGTACTGTTGACACCACATTTTATAGATGGAGAAACCAAAGTTCAGAGAGGTCAAGCAAACTGCCTCAGGTCACACAGCCAGTCAGTGGAGGATCTAGAGTTCTACTACTCAGATCTGCTTGACCATGACCCCATAGCCATTGCCCAATCTCCTTGCCGTGGATACCACGTGGCTGTGGGGTCAGGTGAGATGATGGACAAAAACCCCCTCTGAAAACCAACTGATGGGCTAATGCCAGCTGCCATGTCTCTCTCGGGCCCCCAAAGAGATCATGGCCATGTGACATGAAAGTCAGGGTCTGCCCATTGTGCCCAAATCCAATCCCTGATCCCAGCACAGGTCCTGGAAAGAGAAGTGTTATTCAGCAAGCATCACCCACCATCCACGGGAAACAGAGAGGGAGCATGCATGGTCCCAGCCCGCAGGGCATGAGGGCACGAACCACACTTACAGAGCACCCCCTGCATGTAAGTGAGTTAAGGCATCTTCCTAACAATCTCTTCATGACCCCCGCAATCCTGTGCAGAAGAAGTGACACCATGTAATGGTCAAATTTCTCGCATCAACTTGACTGGACTAAGGGATGCCCAGATAGCTGGGAAAGCACGATTTCTGGGTGTCCCTTTGAGGCACTTTCAGGAATAAGTTAGCATTTGAAAATGTAGACCGAGCCCAGAAAACCACCCTCCCCAGGGTGGGTGGTCATCATACAATCCTCAGGGGCCTGAGTGGAGCAAGAAGAAAGCATGTCGTTTCTCCCCCTTGAACCGGGCTCTCCTGAGCTCCGTCTTCTCTTGCCCTCACACACTGGTGCTCCTGGGTCTCAAGGCTTCGGACTCCGGCTGAAGTACACCACAGGCTTTCCCGGGCCTCCGGATCACAGAGAGCAGATCATGGGTCCTCTCAGCCTTCATATTCACGTGAGCCAGTTCCTCATAATAAAACTCTATGAGGGAATCAAAAAAGTGGAATTATCTCTTGGAAGATGGGCCCCTTGTAGAACAGGATTTCCCCGCTAGGTAAGTGTTCTAGGAGCCCATCGACACCAATGTATCAGCTGACATTGTTGTGAGAGGCTGCATTCGGCTGCAGTGATTTTTGGGGGCGGGGAGATTCTTCCAGTCCATTTGCCCGTTTCATGATGGGTGATTTACCAGCACACCTGCCCACACCACAATGCGTGTTCAGCAGTGTTTGACCAAACACGACATGATCCCTGTGCCCCGCCTTCTTTATTCACCCAATCCCACCCAGAGCGACTTTGTTTTGTTTCCCCAGATGAAAAGAAGTCCTCACAGGAAGGCGTTCTGATGATATGGAAGAGGTGAGACAACAAACAGCAGAAGCACTAAAAAAAAATCAAAATTGACGAGTCCAAAAAACCGCTTTGAGCAGCGGAAAGCACCTCAGTGGGTGTATTGCTTCAAACGGAGAGTACTCTGAAGGTGACTGAAGTTTAAACATGCAAGAATAAATATACAATCTTTTTATAAATAAATTCCGTTTTCTGGGGCACCCCCTCGTATCTATCGATGATCGATCTGTATTCTGTTGGCTCTGTCTCTCTGGAGAGCCCTGATACTCACCCATCCAACAGGCATGGAAGCCGAGGTCAGCAGCCCCGGCAGGGCACTGCACCATGAGTCGGCGGCACAGAGCACTCGGGAGCCCGAGGCACAGACATCCCACAGGCTGGCACAGGCGCAGGGCAGAGCCAGGCTCCCCAGGGCCAGTGCGTGCTGGCCGGGCGTAATCACGTCCGGTTTCAGGGCCTTATCTTCCTCCAGCAGCTTGTGGCTCTGCCCCCAGCGGCTCAGCTGCCGCCTCCCCGCTTCTCAACCCCACTCAGGCCCTCGCCACCGTCCCATAGGTAGAATTGAATTTACAGCAAGGAGAGGCAATGGCCTGTGGGTCCTGGAGATGGGACATTTATCTTGCTTGACTGTTCTTGGAATGTCAACAATAAATGCCAAGATGAACGATGGATAAAAATATTCCCAGAAATAACCGGAGAGCAGCTCTCCAGACAGACATGTGAATGTGGGGGAAGGGCCCTGTAGGTACAGGGGGATTGGGGCAGTCAACGTTCTCCCCACAAGCACCCTGCTGGCCATGCAAGTCCCTTCCCCATCTAGGTCTCAGAGATCCCAAGGATGAAACCAGGGGAGTTATATGTAGCCAATGAGGTTGACAGCGGTGAGGAAGGGCCCCAGAATGTCCCTCCAGTGTCCTCTGACCTGACCGCCATGCCTGTGTCCCACCCACGCAGCAAGCTGGAAGTGCCCGGGAGTTAACCCCGCCACCAGCAGCTGGCAGGAACTGGACGATGAACCGTGGCTCTCTCACACCTCGGCTCAGTCTCAGGCCTGCTCCAGTCTCCAAGAGATTTAAGTTCCAGTTTCCTAGAGCTGTGGCCAACCAGATTACACACCTTTTATGAGCCTTGCTTCCTTCCCTGGGTCGACCCCTGCTAGGCTGAACAGTGCCCGAGAAAGGTTCACGCCACCCAGAACCTGTGAATGCGAACTTATTTGGAAATAGCGTCTGTGCAGGTGCCATCTAGTTAAGGTGAGGACACGCTGGATCCAGGGGGCCCTCAATCCAATATGGCGGATGTGCTTACACTAAAAAGAAACTTGGACTCAGACACACAGGGAAGACGGCCAAGTGACCATGGAAGCAGGCTGGAGTGACACAGCCACTGGCCAAGTAACACCTGGGGCCACCAGGAGATGAGAGAGGCAGGAAGGAGCCTCTCCGGAGCCGTGGAGGGAGTGTGGCCCTATCCAGACCGTGATCCCAGTCTCCCCACCTCCAGAGCTGCAAGACAATTAATGTCTGTTGTTCTAAGCACCCACTCTGTGGTATTTTGTTGTAAAGTCCGAGGAGATGAAGACACCCTGCATCCCTTGTGGGTACTTCCGTGGCTCCCAAGCAAAAGACTTGCACCACATTCCTTGTCTGGGTCTGTTTCCGTGGAGACTTCAGGGAAAACCTCAACTGCATTGCTCCAACACCAGTCCCCTGGAGCCATCCTTTGGAGTCACTGGGGCCTGGGATGACCCCCTCACAGGCTTTTGAGGGGTGCTGGTGAGGTTTAAGCTCCAGCCCTCAGCCAACGGCCAAGCTTCTGGTGCCTCAGAGTCCTTGGCTAGCCTGCCATGGGTGGAAGGGCCCAAGTGGGAGGCCCCTCGAGGCACGCAGATGGGACGATCCAGGAAAAGCAGGAGCTGTCAGTTCCCAGACTCCCCTTGGTTCTGTCATTCTCCCTCCTAATATGGCCTCCATCAGCCACCCTTCTCGGACCCCTCCCAGACTTTGCTTCACTCCATCGGGGCTCTCACCCTGCACTGGGAGGTTAACTTTTCCTAAATGCCTGTCTAGCCAAGTCACTTGCTTGTCCAGGGCCCTCCCAAGGCTCTGTTGCTCCAGTGCCCACTATCCCTTCAGCAAGGCCCTTCAGCAAAAGCCCAACACCCTTTCTGATGTCTCCGCTAACATACCTCCAACGCTGTGGACATGCCTCCAATGTGATGGACACACATCCAATGTGCTAAACACTCTCCAGCATGATAGACACACCTCAATGGAATTGACCCAGCTCCAATTTGATAGACACACCTCCAACGTGATGGACACACCTTAATGTGATGGGCATGCCTCCAACGTCATAGACACACCTCCAAAATCATGGACACGACTCCAATGTGATAGACACGCTTCCAACATGATGGACACACCTTCAACATGGTGGACATGCCTCCAACTTGGTGGACATGCCATCAATGTGGTGGACGTGCCTCTAATGTAATGGACATACCTTCAATGTGATGGACTCGCCTTCAACATGGTGACTACAACTCCAGTGTGATGGCATGCCTCCAATGTGGTGGACAAGCTTCCAACCCCATGGACACCTGCTTACAGAGATAGACACACCTCCAAGGCCATGGACACACCTCCACTTCTGCCCGACCTAGGCCGGTGCTTCTCTCTGTGCCTGTTTCCCCTGTGGTTGCAGTTTTCCTCCTCCACTTCTCCCTCGAAACCAGTTCCTTCTCTCTTCACTGCCCTTCCATGGATCCTGCAGGTCTGTAGGTGGTCACTTTTTCCCATGCCTTCTGAGCAATCAGTTGCACAAGCCTGTCCCTCAGAGACCTGACCACACTGGAAAGCCACTGTCTTCCTCCAAGTTTACTCTCCAGTCTCCATGATGTCCTCTGCCCATCCTTTCTCTCCCTCCCTCTTCTCTCTCTCTCTCTCTCTCTTTCACTGAGTAATTTGCCCAAGCTGCAGGACAGGACTAGGGTCTTCTCTGTAAAGTGGGAACATTTCAATGGCCTGGTTCTGTCTGTGGATCTGCCCGACCCCAGCAGGGTACTTGGTGCTTTGGGGCCTGAAGAGTCGTGATGGGTTCCCTTCTGGCCTGCAGTCCCCAGCTCCCCCTGCCCCTGCCCCTGCCCCTACCTCCTAGCTCCCTCATTTCCACTCCCTCCCATGACTCCAAGAACCGTACCTCCTTCCCTCCCTCCCTCCTCCTCCAGCCTCACCACACCCAGGCCAAGAGTGCCTTTGTCTGCCTCTCAGAATGACCCCAGATGCCAACTACTGAGTGCTGAGTGTGGGCTAAGACTCTAAATTACTCATGTGCGTTTACTCATCACAACAACCAATGGGTTTGGAGTCTGCTGTGTATAATCCTCATTTTCAGATGAGGAATCTAAGCCTCAGGGATGTTAAGTGACGCATCCGGGTCACTGGCCATGGCTCGTCAGAGCAGGATTTTGAATCTGGGCCTGACTCCAAAGTGTGTTCTCTCAGTGCCTTCCCACAGGGAACCAAAAGTCACTAACAGAAGGAGGACCCAATGGAACGCATGACCCAGTCTTCCATTGTCTCTTGGACGGCCAGCCAAGGTGACGAGTTGGGTGCTGTGGGATCTCAGTCATCCATGGCTGTCATGGCATAGCCACTGTCCCAGAGCCAAGAGGCTTTCACAACCCTGAAAACTGGCCCTCTGTACCGGGCTCAGCGGGGATGGTTCATCTCCTCCACCAGAAGCCATCTGGGCTCACAGGAGCCTTGGCGGTCTGCCAAACCACCCCCCCCCCCCGCGCCTCCACATGTGTCTGACATTTGGCTGGCCCTCTAAGAGACAATGGAAGACCGGGTCATGCGTTGTTCAGCATCTGTCAGACCACCCCAGGCTCATTCACACAGTGACTATCACTGGGTGCCCAAGAGCTGCAAGATAGGGCGGGTCCCACCGCTCAAGCACTTCTCAAGCCTCGTTTGTGTCACACTAGCTATTGTCCCAGTAACCAAAGCAAGACAAGGGGTCAGGCCCACATTCAAGGAGAAGGAGGAGGGCCGGGAGGAGCAGCAGGTCACACGGCAGAGGGTCAAAAATACAGGCAGGGAGAGATCGGGTGGCCGTTGTGTGAAGTGTGTCTCAATAGAAAAGTCAGCAATCCACCTTACCCAGGGACTCTGAGGAGGCTTCCAAGACCCAGGAACATTTGAGCTGAGTGGGCCTGAAGGAAGAGTCACGTTTCCTGCCGTAGCAGGGCAGGGAAAGAACAAATCCCAACCTGTGATTTCAAGTCTCAGACAAAATAAAGTCACGTGGCACAAGGGTTGGTGAATTGCACAGTGCTCACCCTGAGCAAGTGTCCAAGGCAGTCGTGCAAACATCACCAAGACTCTCCAATGGCACCATACATCTGCCCTATGTGCTATTGAGAGGTGCACAACCTACACAGCTGCACATGGCAGTCCTGCACAGCATCAAGACTCTGATGGCGCCCAACACCTGTCCTAGGTGCTAATCTAGTATCTAGCTCTGAGAGATAAATAAGACGTTGCCCTCGTTTCCACCAAATGGAACCCTTTCTGGCTGCATGCTTATTAGACCGTTTTCCCCTCAGATGGATGGTTCTCTGTCCCCCACGGGCACTGCTTACGCTCCAGCAAATGGACGTTAGCCATTAAGAGGCCCAAAGGTGGCCCCAGCTCCAGCAGTTAGCCTTCTCCCTTTTTAGTTTTAGAAAGATCCTCTTGGGGTGCTGGATGGGTCAGCCACCTGGCCACCTGTGCTCCCAGGCAACCAGCTGCCAACTACAAGGAGCAGGCCCCCGCTCCTGGCACTTGGGGGCACCCACTCCGCCCACCCTCATCTCGGCAGTTATAGACACCGGGCTGGGTGACCTCCTGGTCACTTCTATCACCCTGGCCCAGCCAGGAACACTTCCGTGGCTCTTCCCCAAGGCTGGCACCCAGTCCGTCAGCAGGCCCTCTGCCATCTCACCTGCTGGAGGCCCCAGTGCTGATAGTCACAAAACTTCCGTGCAGAAAGGACCGTGGTAAAACCCGAGGCAGCCTACCCACGTTCCACAAGACCAAACCGAGACTGAGAACTGAGGGGATTTGCTCAAGGCACAGAGAAGACACAGCTCTAAGCCGGCTAACTCTAAGCCCCTTCCTCAGGGCCACCTGCTCCAGGAAGCCCTTCCTGATACATCCATCCATTCTCAGCGCCCATCTGCAAAGTGGCAACCTTACCTGAGAAGCCAGTCAATGCCTGATATCTGCACATTCAGCCTGCCCTGCCTAGGGTCCACCCTTAGCCTGTGGGCAGGGCCGTCTCCCCTCTCCAGTATCAGTATCTGCATCCGTAAAGTGGGTGCAATGCCCTCCCCAGCTGGCTCTACTGTCTGCTCTGAGGACCCTGTAAAATGAGATGAGAGGTGCAAAGGCTCTTTGTAAACTGGAAAGGCAGCTTAGGCAACTGGCATGGGGTGGAGAGGACAGTGAGGAAGAGTGTGATGAAGATGGCTCTGGAAGGTTAAGCCGAGTCTCCGCTACACCCAGAAGACAGAGTGGATTGCACTATCATGACAAAACACACCAAAGGCTGATGCCCTCACACCTTGCTTCATGGTTCCTGACCCCCAGGATGCCTTCATGACATGTCCCCATGTCCTAAATTCACACATCCCCCAAGGCCTGGCTGCAGGGGCTGCTTCTGCGACAGTCCCCTTACAGATGTTCCCTGTCTACCACACTCAAGGCCTATGGCATGATGGCTCACTCTGTATCCACCCTTGCTCTGCTCCGGAGCGTCCGTGTAGCTGGCTTAGCCCCACAGTGAGTGCCTGGGGTTAGAGCAAGCATTTGGACAGGAACCTGAGAACACCTGCCCTTCCAGGCTGCCAGGAGCAAGAGATAGGAGGGACATTTAGTGAATGTTTGTTGAGTGACTGAATGTCTGAGTCTCCTTAAGGGCTGCCACTGAGATCAGTCAACTTCACCCTCTGTTTAAAACTCAGAGTCCTGGCGAGCTTCAAACAGGCCCAGCCAGGGCCCCATGTCCTCCCTGTGGACAGTCCTACCAGCAGAGCGTCCCCATGGGGGCCGGCATCCCTTCTAAGTGCTGGCACGGGAGTCATGAGTGAGGCTGGGGTTGGGGGAGGAGGCCCAAAGAAGGGACCGGAGCAGGGGGGGGCAGAGGGATCCACAGCTCAGCGTGCCCCCTGTGACCCGCCAACCATTTGTTCTGAGTAATTGTGTGCAGGGTCACCCTCAAGCGAAGAAAACGCACGGAGCAATTCACAGTCTCGTATCAAAATGTGATGAGGTTAAATCGGAGAATGAATCAGTGGAAAATGTAACCTGGCAACCCACATAGGTTAGGTTCCCATCCTGGACGGCGGAAAGTGGGCGTCCCAGCTGCTATTCTCGACAGGGAGGGCAGCAGGGGGTCTTGAAAGCGAAGCTGGGGATGGGAGTCTCAAGGCCCCCCAGGGAGCAGAGCGGGTAGAGAGAGGCAGAGGAACTGCTCAGAGAGGGAGCCAGGCGGGGCCAGACTTGGGCCCGTGAGCATGGAGCAGGAGCTGGTCAGGCCTGGAAGGGAAAGGCTGGCACTGGACTCTCCTGGCCTCCCATCAGCCCTGCCAAGGTGGGAGGGTCAGGACTCAGACAGAAGGGAAGTCAGAGCCTGGGTGCAGAGAGAAAGGATAAGGATAAGCGCTGGGACTTCTGATCACCTAAGTGAAGCACCCAGCCCCCCAGAGAGGACCCTGGCCATCTATGTGAAGTCCCCAGCTCCCCAGAGAGGCAGCTGACCCCTGAGTGAAGTGCTCCGGCTCCCAGAGACCCCGACTACCCAGGTGACACCCCCAGCCCTCCAGAGAGGCCCCTGACCACCCAGCCACTGGATCCCTCCCCAGTGTCCTGCCTGCACCACTAGCTGAGAAACCCTTAGTCACCTCCCCTGTGGATGTCCTGTGTCCTGTGGCGTCCCCTCCACAGCGCCTAGACCAGGGTGCTCAGCAATGCAAGCTTTGATGGATGAAGACCAGCCCCAGTCCCTCAGGCACCCGACAGGCTGTGGAGGGTGACCTGGGCCCAGCCTCCCAGCTGGAAGCGACTGACCTAGCACTGGGGATTTGTAGAAAATTCCAGGACAAATCCCCCTGGAGGAAGTACCCCCTGCCTGGGTCTCACAGGGTAGGGCTGCATCAGCGTGATGAGGACAGTGCTGGAAGAAGGCCTGCATGTGTGGGGCAGCCTATCCTACCTCATGGGGCAGCAGAGGACAGGGCCAAGGCCACCTGCAGAACTGAGGGCTCGTTGGGGACAGCTGGGGCTGGGAGGAGCAGTATGCCCTGTACTTTGAGATCATCCGGGGCCCAAGCAGAAAGACAGAGCCTTGATGGGGCAGGGTGGAATGTTCTGCCCAGAATGTTCTGCGAGAAGCTGGGCCCAGGAAGATGCCCCTTGCTTCTAGATGGCACAGGTGGGCGCGCAGGTACTCAGGCCCTGACTGCCCTGCTGGACTGAACTGCCTGCAGATATGAGAGGCCTGCCACTGAGTGACCCCAGGAGGTCTACCTTCCCTCCTGAGGGCCCTGGTTCTGTGAGCCACCCCCTGCAACCAAGGCCACAGGAACCAGTGGTGAATAGGGTCAACTTGGAACACAGAGGAGAAAGATTTCCAGGGTGAGAGCCTCTCCAAACCAGGAAGGAAACTCACCCCACCAGGCCAGGGTACACCGGAAGGCAGATGTGTCCCCAGCCCCCAGCTCGGGAAGGAGACAGAGGCATGGCTTGTCCTGCTGCCTGGAGGGCCCCATGCCACATGAGGGGTGCAGCAGAGGCAGAAGCCCCCAGCCTCACACCCCGCCCCAAGCACAGGTGTAGCCGACAGGGAAGAGGAAAGCAGGAAGAGGCAGGGAGGGCCTGGGCCAACCATCCCAGCCCTTCCTTCTCTGAGGATGGTGCACTTGATCCCTGCAGGACCCTTTCCACTGCAGATCCTCGGGTCCAAACCGATTCCACTCAGAGCCTCGTTTCTCAGCCACGGCCCTGAGCCCAAAAGTCCATCTCCTTGTGACCTTGAGGGAGCCCCACGCCTTAAGGGAAGGGCCATCTCTGGGGAGTCCAGAGGGCTGAGCCTGCCACTCCAGGCTGCAGTAGGGGTCTGTGAAGCCCAGAATCTTGGGGGTGCACACCCCATTAAGGATGGCGCCAGCATGCCACAGAGCTGTGGGGCCCCAGGCGCTCCAGGAGGCCATCTCAGCTAACCCTGGGGACCCGGCGAGGCTAGAGGAAGGTCCCACAGTGCTCACTGGGAGAAAAGAAGGCTGAACCCAAATCCCTCCTGGGACTCCAAGTCCCTACCCTGCCCCCTCCTCGAAGCCCTGTGGGACTCAGCTCAGATGACTTCTGTGACCCTTCAAAGGTTAGACCTGGGTGGGGAGAAGGGAGAGGACCAAGCTTAAGGTAGGACAGGGGGTGTGACATGGAAAAGATGAGGTGATGGCTGGTAAGTGAGGTGCAGGGGGTTCGATCCTGACCCAGATTGCAGCCCACAGAGAGTGAGCCCAGAGCCACAGAGAGGAGAGAGGGAGAGATTCTGAGGCTGTTTCCTTCAACCTTCCTCCCTCCCGCACCGCCAGCCCAGCCCTTCTGCTGGGCAGAGAGGATGAATCTGCCACTGCTAAGCACGCCTCTGGAGCCCTAAATCCAGCCTGCATGTTCTGTGCCAGCTTCCACAGCCGGCTAATGTCGCCGCAAAGGCGTCTGGCTGGCCCCAGGGAGCACTCCCAACTGCACTCAAATGTTAAGTGAGCCCCAGGCTCACCTCCTTCCAAATGTCACTTTCTAGAGAAAAGCAATGAGCCATGGCTGCCCCTCCCAATGACACAGGCAGACAGTGGAACTTGCCCCGTGGTGCCCTGCCCTGGACAGTGCACCTGACTGCCCTTCCCAGACCCAAATTGCATCCCCCATGCAGGACAATGCAAGGATCCAGGGCACAGAGGTCCCTGGATTCAGAGTCAACCACAGGACTAGGCACTAAGCATTTATCAAGCACCAACTAAATGCAGTCCCTGGACCAGGCTCCTTCACTGACAATCATGTTTAATTCTCACACAACCACAGCCAAAGATGATTTTCCCCATCGTACAACTAAGAAAACCAGCTCCAAGAAACAGAGTCACTTGCCACAGTCAGTGACCAGGACAGTGATGCTCCCCACACATTGTCTGCTCCCCGACTCTTCCCATGTGCTCTGAGGGCAGACACCGCATCACTTCTCGGTTGAAGCCCAGAAAAGCCAGCAGCAGACGGTAGTTCTCCCTTCCCTTTCTGCAGTGCCCAAAGGTGGTATTTCTGCCATCCTGGAGCCCTGAAGGACTCTGTGGAGCACAGCGCCCCACCACCACCCTTCACCTCTGCTGCCCTAAAGCAGAGTGAAAATAGACACTTTGTTACACTACTGGGGTTGGGAGCATTGGTGAAACTGGATCAATGTGGCCATGATACAGCTGCTGCTCCTGCCTTAGCTCCTATTGCCCATAAAGTGGTCCCCTGGCCATGGAGGGCAATCATCTCGACACACAGATAACATGAGGTTTGGTTCTTGGCACGCAGGGAAGTTAATAGGTTGAACAGCTGAAAATCAAAAAAATTCGAAATTCACAATGCTCTAAAATCCAAAGCTTCTAAGCACCAACATGGTGCTCAAAGGAATGTTCATTGGAACATTTCAGATTCCAGATTTGGGATGTTCATCTGGTAAATATAGCACAGATATTCCAAAATCCAAATATATCAGAAACGCTTCTCATCCCAAGCATTTCAAATAAAGGGTACTTAACCTATAATGATATAAGAGCAGATAGTAAAAGCACATCGGTATAGCTTATATGTCTAGGCCATGTTTTAGGCGCTTGTTGTATTTTGACCCCCTCAATTCTTGTGACAATTGTAGCAGAGGCCATCTGCACCCACCCTCATCCCTCAGCAGCAGAGTCCCAGGTCATGCTGGCAGTGCCCTCCACAAGGACCCAAGACCCTCAGCCCTAGGGACACATCACAAGTGCTGGGAAGCAGCTCTCAGTCACGGATGGTCAGAAAGTGGTGATGGCAATGTCCATTTCCACCCTCCGGTAGGACACCTCTGCACTGCATGTCCCACATCTCAGGTTCCCAGTCCCCACTGCTGCTTCCTGGCGGGTCGCACATATCCCAAAATAAACTACTTGCACTAAATTCCTTGCCTCAAGATATTCTAGGGGAGCCCAATCAAAGGCGTCTGTTTTACAGATGGGAAAAACCAAGTCATGGCATGGCTAAGTGGATAAGATCTCATAGCCAGGAAGCCAAGATGCTAGATATGAACCTGCTAAGATTGGACTCTGGCTCCAGGCCCTGCATCTTAAAAAGAGGCTGGAGACTCAATGGTCAGTGTGTTTGCTAGGCCTCTCTTTCAAAAATCACATGTCTGTGGTTAAAACTCAAGTCATCCATTGATTCACTCATTCATGCATGCATTTATGCATTCATTTGACATACCTTAAGTGCCACCCCATGGGGGCCCTGGACACTGGACTCACATGATGGGGCTGTCATGGTGTCACCGTCTACCTTCAGCAGCCCTGTGTGAGGTCAGCGTGGCCCAGGGAGTGGCCTATATCATGGTTCATCAGTGCACACAGGTGTTTAGAGAGAGAATGATGTGGAGGTCCAAAACATTTGCAAAAATTTGGTTTAAAAAATGTTGTGCACACGCAATGAGTTGCCACCACCCTATAACCCACTAAAATGACTAGCATCAACAAGACAGACAATAACAAGTGTTGTCAAGGAGTTGGAGAAGTTGGAACTCTCATCTATGGCTGGTGGGAAGGTAACATGGTACAGTCACTTTGGAAAACTGTCCAACAGGTCCTCAAACAGTTAAACATATAGCTACCCAGTGAGCCAGCAATTCCGCTCCTAGGCATGTGCCCAAGAGAAATAAAAGCCAGTGTCCACACAAAACCTTGTACTCAAATATTCATAGCAGCTTTATTCATTAGAACCAGAAGGTACAAACAACCCAAGTGTCCATCAGCTGATGAATAGATAAGCAGGACATGGTCCATCCATGCAACAGAATAGTATTTCATCCTAACAAGGGATGGAGGACTGCCACAGGCTCCAGCATAGGGGAACCTTGGCAGCCTTATGCCAACCAGAGGAAACCAGACCAAAAAAACACATATGGTCTGATTCCACTTATATAAAAATGTCCAGAACAGGCAGATCCATGGAGACAGAAAGCAGAGCCAGGGCTTCCAGGGGCTGGGGGAGGGGTGGGAGGGGCTGAGGGAAGGCTAAGGCCACAGGGTTTCTCTTTGAAATGATGAAAAATGTGCTAAAATTGATGTTGCGATGGTTACCCAGATCTGTGAATACTGAAAACCAATGAATTCTACACTTTACATAGGTATGGTATGGGAATTGTATCTCAATAAAACTTTTTCAAAAATGTTAAACCTCTTTCTTCAAAGTTAAGCAGTTTTCTTCAAAACTCACTGGTTTCCTTCAAGGAGGTTTTCTTGGCACTGACTCTCAGAGGTCTGCAAAGTGTCTAAGTCCCTCTCACGATTTGACCTTGACACTTCTAAGGTGGTTTCTACAAACCTACTTCTGCCAGCTGTGAAATAGGCCTGGCCTGGAGCAAGACCATTACCCAGACTCCAATACTCCCTCGCGTGTCCAGTTGAGACTCAGCCCCTCACTCAGAGCGGCTGCGTCTCCACGTGCAGAAAGAGACCAGCGACCTTGACCTGGGAGACGGGGGACACGGTGTGCCCAGTCACTGTGTAAACCAAGCACTCCATCAACACTGGCAGCTGTTACATGAGAAGAAAAAGAACTGCAAGGAAGAAGGTCACCCCATGGGCCAGAGGGGGTTTTCCCTGAGTGGTTCAGTGTGGGAGAATTTTGTTTCTGTGTCCGTTGTTCATGAGTATCATCGAATCTCCCCACATGGGACCGGTGAAGCCAGCATCGCTGTTAAAGGCGGAAAGAAAAAAGAATGATATGGCCCCACTACCACAAGATTTCTGTTTTACGAGTCTGCGAAGTGAGGGGCTGCATTTTGCTTCCGCCAGGCCCTGGTGCGGTGGGAGCAGCAGTGGGAGTGTGGGGGAAGGAGTAGTAGGAGAATTCCTTGGAGTGGGGGGAATCTCGTGGAACGGGGGTGGGAACCGGCCCGCCAGAGCTGAGAACTGCTCCCAGAAAGGACCGCATCCTTGAGGCCTGGGGCAGGGAGGCAGGAGAATGAGCAGGTGGAGGGAGGAAAAGGGCTGAGGGACGGGGGTGTGGGGAGGGGACATTTCCTGGCTGATCCTCTTCATTTTGCTCCCTTTCATGACTGATTTCCGTCTCAATTTGGGTAATTACTCTCCACTCAGCGTCATTTCTTTCCTTTTTTCAAGGAGGGGAACAAACATACCAGAAACTCTTTGGGGGGAGGCAATTCTTTCAGACCCTGCACAGCTGTTCTCTGCATTGTGTGGGGGTGGGGGGTGGAGGAAGAAGTTCTTCAAAGTGATGATGTCTTTGTCCCCTGAAAGAAACCCCGTCCTTTCCCAAGGAAGTTGTCACGGTTGGCAAATTTCACTCATCTAGGGGTCTTTGACACCCAGGCCTCTCTGATCACAGAGTGGTGTCTGATCCAAGACCCACAGGCTGGCCGGTGGGACAGGATGGTCACGGCCAAGGTCTCCTCTTGCAGGACTTGAAGAGGTGGGGTCAGAGAGGCTAGGCCCCAGTCGGCTCCTTTCTATCTGTTGTGCCACCTGGCCCTGCCCTGACACAGGTCAGAGGGCACAGATTCTTCTTACAGGTGTGGAAACTGAGGCTGGCAGTCATGCTCAATGCTGGGCGGCACCATGCTGGGCTCAAGTGTGCCCTGTGCTCCTGCACTCACAGTGGGGAGTAGGGGTGTGTGGCCAACATTACCAGATACCTGGGGACAGACTGCATACACAGTGTGGCATGAGACCCCGAGGAGCTGACAGTCTAATAGAGGAAGGAAACAGACAAAAATAATAGCCGTGTAACTGGATCGGCAGGCGTCAAACAGATCCTAGTGCCTTGGGGGGCGGCAGGAGGGCCCTTTCCCCGTCCTGTCCTGAGGGAAGCTTCTTGGAGAAGACACCTTCAGAAGGGGCCCTGTGGTGGGCCAGGGCCTCGAAGGGGGATCCAGCCTTCTGGTGGAAGGAATGGCCAAGGCAAAGGCACGAGGTGGGAAAGTTCAGGAAGGATCAGGAAAGAGACTGGTGGAAGAGGTGTCAGGGCAATCTGCACCAGGCTGAGCAGACAGACAGTGATGGTCTATCCTCCTCACTAGACAGAAGATCCAGAGCACTGACCATAACATACGACCACAAACTGGGGGTTCAAACCGACAGAAATGGGCTCCCTCGTGGCTCTGGAGGCCAGAAGTCTGAAAGCAAGGAGTCAGCAGGCCTCCTTCTAGAGGCTGTGAGGATCTGTTCCCTGTCTCCCTCCTAGCTGTAAGGGTTGTCAATCCTTGGTGCTTCTGGGCTTATGGACACTTCATTCCAATCTCTGGCTCCACCAGCCTGTAGCCTTCTTGGATGTCTCTGTGTCTTCACGCAGCATTCTCCTCCCTCTACGTCCATGTCAAAATCTCCCTCCTCTCACAAGGACACCAGCCATCGGTTAGGGCCCACCCTCCTCCAGTATGAGCTCCTCTTAATGTGAGGTCACCTGCAAAGACCCTGTTTCCAAATCAGATCACTTTCACAGGTACCAGGGTTAGGACTTCAACACATATTTTCAGGACCACAATTCAATCTACAATAGCCAGAGAGCTTGTCTACATCACCCAGTGGCCCACACAGGGCAGCGATATGGAGGGCCCTTCACCATGTGTCTGTTGATTGAATAATAGACCAACTTCACTGCTCCCTCCTCAGGAACGCAGGTCTCAGCACTGTGTGCAAGAGTAAGCAGGCACCCGGCAACTGATAGAACATCTGAGTGAGTCTTCATTTCATAGGAGTCAAGAGGCAGGCTGCCAGGGGTCATCGCCCACAGATGGGGTGGGTTGGAGCTTCCCACCTCCACTCTTCTCGGGGGAATGTCCTAGGGGAGGACATTCAGTGGCAGGGGGGACTTCCAGGGAAGTGACTGAAGGTGCCACCAGACTCAAGCCTCCGCGAGAAACCTGTGGAATGCAGGAGCAGTTAGTGTGATTTATTAACCCGCCAGGAACTTTTCAAAATCTCAATTCGAAACTCAGAATCTATTTAACTGGGTAACAAAAGCATCCAGCGCCAGACACAGTAAATAATGTTCACACCCGTGGGGCTTCTGTATGTGGACTAATGCCTGTCCCTCCTCCAAGCGGCTTCACTACAATTTTCAACTTTTTCTCCCTCCATCTGGAGGAGGTGCCCAGTTCGTCAAAGAAAGCGCCAGCCATGGGTTTCGGGGAGAGCCAGAGAAGGACCCCTGCAAGTCTGTGATTAGAATACAAGAGGGAGAATCAAGGTAATTAATTTTTTTAACATAAAAAAAATGTTTTTTTGGCTTTTCCCATCAGCTCCTGAAAGTCGTGTGAATTCTATCTGCTTATGTAAATAAAGCTAACGGGTGATAACATTAATTAGCAGCAAAAACTTTTGCTCATCCAGCTGGAGATAGCAGGTAGTTCGGGGAGAGGATTAATTTCTATTTTAATTAGAAATTTGCATTTTCGGCAGCTTGGCCTCCAGCAGTGAACAATGTCAGTGCCCAGTGACGGATTCCAGTTCCTTCCAAACGTGCTGGCTTCTGAAAGGGCACTGGAGGCATCTGCCCCTAAAAAGGCATCCCAGTCGACTGATCAAATGAAATGACAAAATGTCCTCCGTGCGGCCGGCCAGCCTTGCATAAGGCTGGCTCCTCCGTGGGGCTGCCTGGCCACCTCCCATCTCCAGCAGGTGGCAGTTGCCACCAGGAAGGCAACTGTGTCAATGACCTTGATACCAGCTAAGAGGCTGGGTCTGACTGCATCCTCAAGGCCTCTGTAAGCAGTTCGGGCTCCCACTTACTGAGATACGCCTGGCTTGCACTCCAGGTGTAGCAAATCAGACTCAGGGGGTGCTGTTGCCCTTAGGGGCTTGAGAACCCAGGTCTGGAGTGTGTGGAACCTAGGCCTGTTCCACCAGCACACACATGTGTTGTGCACGTGTGGAGAACCACAGCTTCTGGGTGCCATGTGTATGTCTGTGCAACGTGTGTGCCCAACGTGTGCAAGGTGTGCTTTCTGGGCCGTACGTGTGTAACATGTGATGGGAACGGGCAATGGGCCAGAGTTGTGAGTGTGCCTGTGGTGTGTGTGTGTGTGGTTTGTGTTGATTTGATTCTCTAGCAGTGGAGAGGACCAGAGGATATTACACAGGGAGAGTCACAACCAGATGCAGAGAAAAAAACTAAATGACAAAGGAGCCCCTGCTCCCCCGCAGGGAAGGTGTGAGGCAGGCAGGTCCCCATACCTGGAGAAGAAGGTGTCACAGGCTGAGCTGTCCCCCAAAATCCCTGTGTTGAACTCTTGACCCCCAGCACCTCTGAGTGTGACTGTATTCGGAGATGAGATCCTTAAATAGGCAATTACTGAAAAATGAGATCATGAGGGTGGGTCCTAATTCTATAAGAATTAGGTGTAGTGTCCTTATAAGGAGACAAGGACACAGACACACACAGAGGGACGACCTTGTGAGGACACAGGAAGAAGACGGCCGTCTGCACGCCAAGGAGAGAGGCCTCAGGTAGAAGCAGCCCTGCCGACACCTTGACCTCGCACTTCCAGCCTCCAGGATTGTGAAAGGACAAATGTCTGTTGCTTTAGCCTCCTGGCCTGTAGTCCTCTGTTCCAGCAGGAAACCCATTCAGGAGGTCTGTCCCTGTTGACAAAGAAAAAGGAGATAAGGAGGAGCCACGGGGGCAGGAAGGCGTGGTCCTGGCATAGGCTTGCTGCCTCATCACAGCTGTGGCATGGGACACTTGAAAGACAGGTGTCCCTGTAGATCATAGGGTCTCAGCAGATACTGTGAGGCAGGGCGTGCTGGCCCAGATGGGGCTTTGAGGCTGGCAGGAAGTGGGACCGGCTCAAAGGGAAGGACTAGACACTAAGGAACATCCTGCTCCAGCCTGACCGGGGGGCTTGTCCATCCTCCCAGGGGGTCACTGAGGAAGTGACAACCCTGTGAGCCAGGGCCATAAAGACAACAAGAAGATGCCCCAGGGAGCACCCAGCCCAGATGTTCCCCTCCAGCAAAGTCAGCAAAGAACAGAGTGTGTCAGGAACTGTGGCTCTCGTGTGTGTGTGTGTGTGTGTGTGTGTGTGTGTGTGTGTATGTGTGTGTGTGTGTATAAGCTTAAGTTCTGGTCACTCAGGGTTCACATCCCTCTCTGTATTTCACTCAGAGCTGGGTGACCTTGGGCAGCCATCACAGCCCCTCTACCTTTCTCTCCTCATCCAGAACATGGGGTCAAGAGTGTCTGGCCCAAGATGACATGGGTGGGGGGGCTTGTACATGGCTGGCTTGTGGGAGGAGGCCAGTACATGTGAAGTTCCCAACTTCCCTGCTCAGGGCTCTCACACACAGCTCTTCTGAGACCCAGGCACAGTCCTGACCCTCTGCCAGGCAAAGCCCAAGCCCGGCTTCCTCAAGGAAACTGCCCCCGCCCTCACCATGCCGGGTTTCCCCAGTGACCCACTCTCAACTCCCATGGCCCTTACAGCGTGAATTCCGCAATCCACTCCCCAATCGCCCACAAGACCATGTCACACCCTGCCCTGTCACCTTCATTGGCTCCCCACTGCCCAAGCCATCTCAGCATTGGGTGAAGAAGCTTCCTTGGGAGGGGCCACCTGGAGTACTAGGTGGACAATGATCGAGAGGCTACCTGCATCTGGTCAGAAAACAGGGCTGTGATCAATCTGGTGTCTGCCCAAGTGCCCAAGGGGTGGGGCAGAGTTTGCTAACCAGCCTGCAGGTGGGCACTGAGCCTTCCTAAAGAATCCAAGCTCATGGTCATCAGTGACTGTCCATCACCTGTTCTGGGTCAGGTGCCTCAGGCAGGAATATGGCGTGAAAATGTTGCACAGAAGCTCTTCCTGGGGAACCTGGTCTGGGGGACAGGGCCGCGGAACCAGTTAGGGAACTGCTCCCATGAGGGTGCCATGGAGGAGGCAGAGGCAGTTGGGGGCTCTGAAAAATGCCCTGCTTTCTGGCCTGGGGGTTACAATCTGCTCAGCCCACCCTGCAGCTCCCACACAAAGCTACTTTGCATCTGAGCTGTGGCTTCAGACCCCTCTAAACCTCAGGTTCCTCACCTGTGAAATGGTCCCCCCCCACCCCCCCACCCCATCCCCCCGCCCCACGCTCTGACCTACTGGGCCTTCCTGGATTCTCCCTGCTCCGTGGGATGGGGCAGCTCGCAGCCTGCAGGCCTCATCCTCCACCCAGCCAAGGACACACAGGGTGTCAACCCAGTGACCCCTTCTGCCCTGACAGGTTCCCAGCCCTTGACCTTCAACGTGGAAATCCAGTTTGGGCATGACTCCCAGTGTGGGAGACGTGTGGTGAGGGTGCCACTCTGAGGTCACCTGAGTCCATGGGCCAGGGCGCCGCAGCCCAGGGTGAAGGCTGGAGGTCCCAGGGAAAGGACCAGGGAGGTCTGAATGGTCTTGGCTGGTGATGACGAGGGTGGCAGAGGACAGTCCTTGGTCTGAGGAAAGCCTCCCCTGATGGACGTCAAAAGAGGAAATGATCCTTCTCTCATTTTCTGCCTGAATTGCTCCAAGAAGAGCTGCTTTCTCTCGTCAGAAGCTTTTCTTGTCTCTGCCTGCCCCGCAGCTCCTAACTGCTTGTCATCCCCAGCTCAGCCGTGGGGACACAAGGAAGACACCTTTGAAAAAAGCCGCACGCCACCCTCCCTCTGATCCGGCCCAGAAGCCTCTCTTACCTCTCTCTCCAACTGTGTCACAGTCAGGCTCCAGAGAGGAGGCTAAATTGGAATTGCAGCAGATGGAAGCTGGGAGAGACTGAAAGAAGGACTTTCCAAACCTCCAGGGAGACCCGGGAAGCAGGGAAGGGAGTGGGACCAGCTACCACCACCCCCTCCCAACCCCCGCCACACACACACACACACACACACACACACACACACACACACACACATAGCCCAGACAATCCTGCTGTGACTGCATAGCCTTTTGCATCGTTATAAAGAAACACTTGAGGCAGGAAAATTTATAAAGAAAAAAGGTTTATTTGGCTCATGGTTCTGCAGCGTGTTGGCATCTTCTGGGCTTCTAGGGAGGCCTCAGGAAGCTTACAATCATGGTGGAAGATGGAGAGAGAGCAGGTGTGTCCCATGACGAGTGTGGGATCAAGAGTGAGAGAAGAAGCTGCCAGGCTATTTTATTTTGTTTTATTTTATTTTTTTGAGTCAGGGTCTCACTCTGTCACCCAGGCAGGAGTGCAGTGGCACAATCAGGGCTCACTGCAGCCTCAACCTCCTGGGCTCAGGCCATCCTTCTGCCCCAACTTCACAAGTAGCTGGGACTACAGGTGTGGGCCACTAATTTTTTGATTTTTTTTTGTAGAGATGAGGTCTCGCTATGTTGCCCAGGTTGGTCTCAAACTCATGGGCTCAAGCTATCCTCCCACCTCAGCCTTGCAAAGTGCTGGGATTACAGGTGTGAGCCACGGTGCCCAGTCCTGGCTCTTTTATTTTTTATTTTTATTTTTTGAGTTCAATCAGCTCTCCCATGAATTAACAGCAAGAACTCACTCATGACTGCGAGAACCACATCAAGCCAGCCATAAAGGATCCACCCCATGCCCCAAGCACCTCCCACCAGGTCCCACCTCTCACACTGGGGATCACATTTCAGCATGAGATTTGGAGGGGAGAGCCATCCAAATGCCATCACATTGATTCTCATCTCTAACCACCAGCCCTGCCGCCCCCTGGCCCCATCCCGGCCCAGATGGATCCAGGACCCCGGCCCACAAGGCGTCCTACCCCATAGTGCTCACAGGCACGCCTGCAGGTGGTCCCTGCCCTCCTCTGGCTCCCGGCCCCTCCAAGCTGCCCAGGGTTGGAGATAGCCGGAGGAGAGCAGCAAAAGGCTAGAACCAGTCCAGGTGGGAGGCAGGGCAGAGCACAGGATGCCCCTCTGTGGGACTGCCCCCCTTGCCTCCTCTGTCATGGCTCCCACTGCATGGCCACTGTCCCTCGGCTTGTCAGATCCTCCACTGGATCTGAGACCCTAACGATGAGGTCCAGCCAGTGTCACTTACCTCTGGGTCCCAGGATCCCAGAACTGGGACCAGCCCTAAGTGAGTGCTCAGGAGATGCTGGATCCTAAGAATCATCACAGCCACACTGGGCAGCCACGTGGGCCAGACTCTGTTCTACGGGTTTTCAACCATGGCCTCAATTTGTCCTCCCAACCTCCCGCGAAGGTGGGGCAATGGCTACCCATTTCACAGATGAGGATGCTGAGGCACAGAAAGATGAATTAGCAGAGCCAGGAGGCAGACCAAGCAGCCTAGCTCAGAGTCCTTACCACTCGAGCTAGAGAAAGAGAAGGGAGGGGTAGAGGAGGGAGGCAGGAGCAAAAGAGGCCTCGCAGGTCCCTCCTCCAGGCAGCCCCTGGGGCTGTGAGGGATGTGGGCTAAGGAGCTATCCTGTCTCCTGCTCGGCCTGCAGGGCTCATGGGGGTGGCTTCCTCTCTCAGCCTGAGGATGCAGGGCTCCAAAAGGACCTTGGTGAGATGCTTACTGACGTCAGTCCCCTCCATCTCATAGATGGGGAAACTGAGGCCCAGAAAGCCCCCCACCCTAGCACAGCCTAGGTACGCAGTGAGCCAGGCTGATCTGTGGTGGGAATTTAGTGCCTAGCACAGTGCTGATGGAAAGAAAAAGGAAAGAAGGAAGGAAGGAAGGAAGGAAGGAAGGAAGGAAGGAAGGAAGGAAAGGAGGGAGAAAGGGAAAGGGAAGGGAAGGAGGGAGGGAGAGAGGTCTGTCCTGCCCATGTCAAGAGTAGCTCCCCGCATCCTGGCATCAGACAAGCCAGTCCCAGTTCTGTCCCTTCCTCTGTGTGACCAGGAAGTCACAGGGCCTCCCCCTGAATTGCCTTACCTGGGGAGGCCCAACAGTGCCTGTCTGGCAGGTCCTTTCGGAGCGACCCTGAGGACGGACAGGCAGCACCAGGCACATAGGAATGCCTCATAGCAAGCTCTGTCTGCCTGTCTCCACTCAGAGCCAGCAACATGGACCCCAGAGTGCCGATGCTTTCAGCATATGTTCCCAGCAGGGGCAGATCCGTTGCCGGGCTGCTATTTTGGGGCAGCGTGTTCTGCCTCTGAAAGCGAACGTTTCAGTGGCTCTAGCACCGGGACCAGCCAGCCCTGTCCCATCCCAGCAGAGGAGCAGAGGGCATCGGCCTGAAGTTGGATTTTAGGCATAAACACATCTCAAAACCCCATGAACTGGAAGCTCCTGAGAGTGTCAAGACTCGGGCAACCATGCTGACAGGGTAGCGAGGTTTCAAGGTCACTCTTCAGGTCAAGGGATGGGCTGGAACAGGAAGCCATGACCTCACTCAGGCTGCCTTCAAACCCATGTCCTGAGTCCAAGGGTCCTGGGTCTGGTGGGGAGTGGGAGGAAGAGAAACCCCATCCCCCACTGAGTCCAGCATCAGGGTGGCCCATGGGACTGTAGAGACCTGCCCCGCCCTCCCTCGTTTGGCCCAAGTTGCAGGAGGGCCCAAAGTGACTTCAACTGATGTGGGGAAATCTGGGGTCCAAGAGGCTCCCCCAGTCACAGTCATGGGGACAGTCACTGCTAAAACCATCACTCAAAAAGAGGAAGCATTTCCTATCTACAGGCGGGTGTGTGGTGCCTGCCCTGAGCCCTGCCCCCTCTTCCCCCATCTCTCATGCCGGTCAGTTCCTCTGCTTGTCCCCCCACTCCTGCCTGGCACCATGAAGAGATGCTCCCCTGAGTTCCTGCTGTTTGCTCATCCATGGGACAGAGATGATGCACCCCCTTCCCCATTGTGCTGCCCACCCAGGCCCACCCAGAAGCTGTCTCCCCTCTTGGTCCCTCAGTCCTGCTCACCCAGCTCCGGTCCTTCCTCCGTCTATCCAACCAGCCTCCCCAGTCAGCAGCGTGTGGCAGTGAGAAAGCAGTTCCCATGACAACAGCCAGTAAGCCAGCTCCAGATGGGGTATCACCCCGAGTAATCGGTTCTGCAGAGGCCTGAGCTGCAGACCGCAGTGGGGGTACAGCCACTTTGAGGAGAGGACAACCCCATGATAAGGTCTGAGGGGAGCCGGGGAGGGGGAAAGTGTGCCAGGCATCCCTAAGGCGTGAAACAGCCTGGCTGGAAAACTTGCTGGCCACGTAACCCTGGACACATCGGTTTCCCCTCTCAGAAACACATACTGGAGCATGTTTCATAAGGTTTGTGGGAAGAGTCTCATTCCAGCAATAATTAGTGACATTTTTAGAACACTTGTGGACGCTGGGTACTTTCCAAACACTCTCTGGTCTTCGGAAAAGACCTGAGAAAAAGTGATAACAATCCCATGCTCCAGAGGGGAGGAAAAGGAAGGGGAAGGGAGAGGGGGGAGGTGAAGGACTCACCAGAGCCGCTCAGCAGAAGGGACAGAGTGGGATTTGAGCACAGGTCCCTCAGACACATGTAGCCATACGCCTGATTCCTCCTGTTTCTGGTTGGCTGGTTCCTGGCCACCCCCAGGATCCATGCCCCCAGGGGGCCACATGCAGGACTGCCCCGAGGGCAGTAGATCTCCCAAGAAAAAGTGGCTAGCTGAGCTGGTAGCTCATAGCAAAAGCACAAGTGCCTTCCTTGAGCCCACTCCATCTGTGTACAGCAAAATGGCTTCATGGAGCTTCTGGGAAGCCAGTTCTGAGAAATCAGCTCTGCCGAGGCCAGAGCTGCAGACCAGGCTGGGGCCACAGCCACGTGGTGGGGCGAGGAGAGCTGGGGGAGGGGTACCAGACAGGCCCCAGGTGTAGAATGGCTAGAATATGTTCTAACACAGAGTATTTCAACAGACACGTACTCAAGGTCAAGATTTAATAAAAAGTCTTTTCTATGCTTCATCAAAGACAGTCACAAGTGACTGTTTGGAAGGTTTTGTTTTGTTTTTGCAAGTGTGTGGCACTAAAGAATCCGATGCCTACTTCAAGCAGGATTGGTACCACTGCTTTGATCCACACTCATGCATCCATGACTTCTTCTGTTTTTGCTCTTGCCCCATCAGAGCAAGCATCAAACAGTGAGAGACAACAGCATCTGAGCATTCTTATGGGAACAGCTTGACCTTGTGGACCCACCGAAAGCACCTCCAGATGCCTGGCTGGCCCAGCCCACCCCCCAATCCGACCAGCAGCTCTTGCTAATTTCCCGGCCAAGTCAGGCCCATCAAAAACATTTCAACCCTGGCTGTGGCGGTGGGGCCTTTCTGCATCCTGCCCAGAGACCATCTCCATTGGCTCCAGGCTTCCTGCAGGACTCCATCCCAAGGCCACCTCACCCAGCCTCCTCCCGGGGAGCCACTCTTCTTGGGGGCCCAACCTCCAAAAGAATCCCACGTCTGTTCCACACCCCAGTCCTAGGATGTTGATGGCAGCCATGCTGAGGTTGAGGCATGAGAGAGAGGAAGGGTGGATGGTCTAAACAAGAGGTGGTCCCACGCCCCGATGACTTTGGTATGTCTCTTTATGTCTCGGTTCATTCCTTCACTTACAAATACGCATTATGGGATCATCAGAGGCCAGGCACTGAGTAGAAAGGAGGCGCTCCCAAACCCATGCATAGTGCCAGGCATGTGCCTAGGTACCTCAAGGAGCCGATCACGGCGGTGTCGGTGCTGCCATTCCTGAGGACACTGCACAGGAGAGGCAGCTGTCCCAGGGCACCCGTTGCCTGGCAGAGACAGCCATCAAGCTCACAATCATACAGGCATGGTAAGTCAAGGAGTCTCCTTAGGGACCCAGGGGACATGGAGCCTACCCAGCCCATGGCCAGAGACACAACGGCCTCTGCTGATCTCTAAACCAGGACGCAAGAGTCAATAAGAATTATCAGGCAAAGAGGAGAAGGAAGGGGGTTCCTAGCAGGGGGAACAGCAGAGGTGAATGCCTGGAGAAAGAAGAGGGCAGGGTGCATTCAAACAACCCAAAACCATTCCAGGAGACAGTGGGGGACACGGAAGGTGGGGCGGAGCATCCCATCAGTGTGACCCCACACTCCTAGGAACCTCAGGTTTCAGTGTGCAGAATCGGACAGTCCACATGTGAGGAGAAGGGCTGAGGAAGACACTCACACATTCACTTGACAAACATGAATTGACCCACAGTCACCGACCACTCCCGCCGGAAGAGAAGACTCCCTGGAGGAAGAAGGGAGACAACATGCAAACATTTTGGGGCACCTAGTTTAGCAATGTTAGCTTCCTCCTCTGGGCTTTTGGAGGCACTGAAGGTTCTTGAGTAAAGAAGGGCCACAGCAACGTCCTCTGTTCTGCAGGACAGCCCCTTTGGGGTGTGATGGTCCGGTGTGCACGGAGGTGGACAGGTGTGGGCGGACAGGCTGGGAGTCAGGCGCCTGCCTGTCCACTCCAGCTCTGAGGGGCCAGCATCACCTCAGCAAGGCCCAGCCTCATCTGGCCTCCTCTTCTTTTCTTTTCTGTGACGCCACAGGTTGGGACGAGCAGACCGCAAAGTTCCCTCGCAGCTCCGATCAACTCTGAGCAGTGAGGGAGGAGGTGCAGGGACACTCCGGGGGTTCCAGGCTCTCTGGAGTCCCCGCTCCAAAATCAGCATCGCTTTCTGAAAAATGTAAACAGAGGACTTACCAAATAATTAATTGCATTTATTACCACAGTTTATCTTTCAGCAAAACTCATAAATATGACATTAAAATATATAATTAGCATAATGTTTTCATTAATTTGATATTTTCATTATTGCCACAACACGAAAGTGACAGATCACGGCAATAAAGACAACCGCCCCCGCAGGCCCGCAGCACTGCACTGTCCCTGGCAATGACGTGCTCCGCCCGATGTCGGAGTGAGTGGCATTTGTGTGCCCCGCCCTCAGGCTCTCCCGGCGTGACCCAGGCAACCACCCTGCTGGGGCTGGGGAGGCCCTGTGGGGCTGCCAATCACAGCAGCCCATGGGCCCAACAGCACATGACCCAACATGGGCCTATCAGGGACCTTCCCTGAGAGCCTTTGAACTGGATCAAGGGAAGAAGTTAACCTTTTTCTCGCAGCTGTCTGCTGCCTCCAGGATGAGGCCCAGCTGAAGGGGAAAAGAATGAAGACCATGATGAAGGCAGGGAGGAAGAGCGAGCTGGCTGGGCCTGCGTCTGGGCTCCATCCCTGAGCACAGCTTACCCCTCCTCCCTGGAATGAGGGGGATGAGGCTGGAGGGGGCTGGGCTGGAGGCAGGACATATCTCCAGTATTGTCTCCACTGCGAAGGCATCATCTGTTCCCAAGGAGGGCTTCCCCAACACTTGCACACTCTACAGGCGTCCATGGACCCTAAAGACCTGGGCATCTGTCCATCTGTCTGCCTGCAGACTTCAGAACCAGACCAACCAGCTATGTGGCCCTAGGCAGATCACTTCACCTCCCAAAGCCTCCACTTCATTCCTTGTGAAAGGAAGAAAGTTGACAACACCTGCCGGGGCTGGTTGAAGGGAACCTACCACAACAGACACACGACCACAGTCCCAGCCCTCTCTCCTGGTACTCCGACGAAATTGCAGGGTTCTTGGGAGAGCCTCACTGGGAAGTGGGCAGGAATGCTGTGAACTGGGAGGCATCTTAGCCAGCAGCAAAGGAGCCCAACCCAGCACCTCTTTCCCTGAGGCCCGCACCATTATTCCAGGACCCCAAGGTCTTCCCTGCATGCTCCGGCCCATGTTTGCTCCCAATGGAGGCACAGCCAAGAGAGCTGAGTCTTCAGTTCGTGTCCCAGGGCTTAGTCAGTGAACATGATCAAGGCTCATTTCATGGCTGGGATCAGGGCTCAGATCATGACCAGAAACTGGGCTAAGTCTGTAACCAGGATCCAGGCTCAGCCTATGACTGAAGTCGTGGCTCAGTCTAGGACCAAGATCAGTGTTTAGTATGTGACTGGGATCAGGCTTCAGTATAGGGCCAGGATCGGGGTTCAGAGCTCAGACTATGAGCAGGGATGGGGCTCAGTACATGACTGGGATTAGACCCAATATTCAACCAGGGTCAGGGCTCAGCCTGTGACTGCACAATGAGAGGCAGCAAAGGAGGGACCACCCCACACCTCTACCAAACTCCAGTATTCCATGTGCCATCAGCACAGTGTCTGCAGAGGGGAGATCGGAGAAATCGGCTTTCACTTCTGATGCCAAACCACACTTGTTTTGCCTGATTTTCTTCCCTTCCCCTACCCTCAGCCCAGCCAGGCAGCAGGAGAAGGTGTAATTAAAAATCAGGTTTGTTAACACGAACACGACGTACATAATATTTAAAACATCCGAGCGCCTTTAACTCGCTACCAATGTGCATTTGCTCATTAAGCAGGAATTTTTTTTATGGCAGCAACACTGCAAATAGCTCTTATTAAAATGCTCAAAACACCATCTGGTCCTTAGCTGAGCCTCCGAAGCGTCACGGAGGTGTCCCGGCACGCCTGGAGACCTGGAGATTCCCAGCATGGTGGCGGGACTGGCTTTCCCACCAGTTCCCGGGGGCCCTGGGGTCCCAGGGGCACCTTCCCATGCCTCACCTCACCTGAACCTGCAGCAGCCCCATTTTACAGATGAGGAAATGGAGGCTTGGAAGCAGGACACACTTGCCTGGAGCCGTGCAGCTAATAAGACGAGACACCTGGGTTTGAGCCTGAGTCTTTCTGACTCCGGGACTGGGCCCTCTCCTGAGGCCGGGAAGCTGAGAAGGAGGAAGGAGCTGGGGCAGCCTGGATGGAGCCAGAGCTGGAGACCGGGCGGGAAGGAGGTCATTGTCTTGCTATGGGGCATTCACTCAGAGACCCATCCCTGGGCTCTGTGGGGTGGGCAGGAGCCCAGCCTTCACGAGGCTTCCAAGAGACTTGTGGAAAGTGTTTTTGTAAACTGTGCCATGAGCACCACAACCGTCCATGCAGAGCGCTTCGGGTGGGGCCCACAGGGCAGGGCTGAGCCAACCCTAAGAGCAGGGTGGGTGCCCTGCTGGGTTGGTGGGAAGTTTTGTGCCCCTGCTGCATTTGCTGGCTCCTGGACTCCTGGACTGCTGAGGTGGGGCCCTATTGCCAGTAAGGACGAGGGACTTCACGTGCCCACATGGCTCTGCTGCCCACTCGGATCCTCAGCCAGAGCCGAGGGGCCTAGGCTAGAGTCGGCCCCACTCTGGCCCAGGTGGGATGCACCTTGCAAGTGTCCTCACCCTCCGTGCTCCTACCTGCTTCTCCTCCTCCTCCCCCTGCTCCCTCCTCTGCCCACTCCCACCCCTTCCTGGCCTCCCTCCATCCTAGGCAAGCTCTCTCAGGAGAGATCCCCACTCATGATCAGGTGTTTACAAACCAAGGGAAGGTCAAGCTCTGGGCTGGCCTCAATGGAACGTAGGCCCCTAGGCACCTTCCACAGCCGCAGCAGACACCACCCATCAGCGGGGCGCATGTCCAACTCAGCTGAGAATTCACTTCAGGATCCTTCTCAACACATCACCAGGGGCATCCCATACCCACTGGCCAGCATTGGCTCACAGCAAGAAACCTGACTGCCTCTTCCCAGTGACGCGGAGGGGGAGTCAGCATTGAGGGTAGGAGGTTGGGACCCAACTCAGCCTGAGTTTCAGTCGACACCTCACCTCACCTTGGTGACCACAGAGCAGTCCACTTCTGGCCCTGTGCATCCAGGCCCTGCTAGGAACAGATGAACAGAGGGGCAGTCACACATAGCCACAGCAGCCCTGGGCACAACCCCTGGGGGTTGTGGGGAGCATCTGGGTGTGGGGAGCATCTGGGGAGGCTTCCTGGAGGAGGTCTGGCTGAGCCTCTGAAGATTCGCAGAGGCTGCCATGTGAGGCAGCCTGATCAGGAGACCATCAGAGCCATAGAGAGGGGGATAGGAGGGGCAGTGGGCAGGTGCTCGGGCTCCTGGGGAGGGGGAGGGCAAGAGGAGGAGCCGGAAGACTCCCCAGTGTCTGGCTGCACAGATGGCGGGGCCATCTTGAGACAGGCCCAGCAGGGGAAGCCAGTTCAGGGAGAATTGCAAGTAGCACCGTGCCTCTGAGCCATTTGTGGCACTTAGAGATGCTCAAGAAACCACTGAAGTGGGCGTCAGAGGCTTCTGGGAGGCAGATGGACCACGGCGTTGGTGGGGGGAGGCTGAGGTGGGAGGGGTGGTCAGGATTGCCCTGGAGATGGGGCTGCGAGAACTGCACTGGGACCAGCCAGGAGGGAAGGGTGCCCGTGACAAGAGGGGCCTCAGAACAATGTGTCCTTAGACTTGGGCACCTTCGGGTGGGCCTTGTGGGCACAGATCAGGACTTAAAGCCAGAAAACCCAGGCCACGTCCCCAGCTCAGTTCCCTCAGCCCTCTCAGGCACAGTCTCCTTCTCAGTAAAATGGACATAAAACGACAGAGCTCAGAGGGCTGCTGGGACAGAAAGAGGATGAGGTAGACATGGTGTTTCCAGAACTGCAAAGACTCTTCTATTACTCACGTACAAAAAAACCTGGTGGTCATCAGAACTCATAGACACACACACATATGCATGCACTTACTCAGATACATACACACACACACTAGCCAGTGGCATGCACACATGCATGTATACACAGATGTACATGAGCACGCATATGCTAGTGCAGGCATGCATATGCACCAACACAAGCAAACATGTGCACACATGTACACGTGTACAGGCACGGGCACACACACTCATGGACGCACATGCACGCAGAGGGCTCAGAGCTCCACACCTCCCCCCCGTGGTTCTCATGCTTCACATGTGGCTTCAGTCCGTATCAACAGACGTCAGACATGAGACTTGATTGAAAGAAAAGAACGGCCATGTGTTCCAGTTAACAAACTGATGTATGACATACTCCATTAAAAACGAATCATGGGCCGGGCTTGGTTCTCAGCCTGTCATCCCAGCACTTTGGGAGGCCGAGGCGAGTGGATTGCCTGAGCCTATAGGTTTGAGACCAGCCCGGGAAACTTGGCGAGACCTCTTCTCTACAATCAACCAAAAATTAGCCAGGTGTGGTAGCACACGCCTGTGGTTCCTACTGCTTGGAAGACAGAAGTGGAAGGATCACCAGAGCCCAGCAGGTTGACACCGGGCTGGCCGTGAGCGTGCTACTGCTCTCCAGCCTGGGCGACGGAGTGAGACTCCAACTCAAGACTAAAAACTAAAAAACATGGAATCGTGGAAACAGGTTTATAAATGACCAGCATGCAGAAACTCCTCTCTGCGTTTCCCTAGATCTGTCCTTGGGTCTGTGAGGGAAGCGCAGCCCAGAACCCACGGGATAGTGCCCACGGGATAATACCCTCAGGATGAAACTGAGCCCACACCTCCGCAGTCCCAACTCCTGCCCCACTGACCTCCTGCAAACCCTGGGGTCGTACCTGCCACCCTGGAGATGCTGAGGACAGACATGGCCCCTCTGGGCCTAGGGACTAGGCAGGCGTGGGACATCCTTCCCCTAACCCCTTCCAGGCGACAAGTGGCAGTTTTTAGAAAGTGTCGACTTATTCCCAGCTGTTGTTGCCAAAAAAAGGAAAAAAGAAAAAAGAAAACCTCATGGTTTCAAGGAAACTCACAAGAACCTCAGAACAACGCGGGCACATGACGGCTGCGCTCACTCCCCTAAATATCCAGCCGAAGCCAGAGGCCTCACATTTGTCACAGACATTTTGAAGCTGTTAGAAGTGGCCCTGGGCCCAGCCGGGACCTCTTCCGGGTCTGGCATTGTTCGTCCCCAAGCAACGCCGGGCTTCCTAAAAGAAACCAGCTTTTATTTCTCTTTATACCCAGGAATAATGGCTCTTGACATAAACGACTCCCGCTAGCAATTAGCTGTGATTAATGCAGAAGTTGACACAGAAGTAGAGGAAGTTCTGCGGAGTGGGTGGGCGACACTCGCATATTCATGGATTTGGAACAAAAGTGTCTGCTGGGGGAGGAAGCAGGAGTCCCTGGGACTTTCTCCAAAGCCTTTGGCCAGGGATGGGCAAAGGGCGTGGGCTGGTCAATGACTACCAGCAGGAGTGGGATGGGGGAGGGGGCTGAGGCCCACCCAAGGGTGGCTCTTTGGGCCCAAGCTCTTGATGGTTGGGGCAGACCCTGGCAGTCCTGCTATCCAAGCCAGGCCCTGGGATCCTTTGATCATGGATCATCCTCATCCACAGATGAGGGGACCAGGGCTTAGAGAAAGGTTAGTGAGCTTGGCCAGGCCCAGGGCAGCCACAAGCGGCATGGACGTTAGAACTAGAGACCTCCCCTGTCCCTCTCTGCCTGCCAGCACTGTGTGCCTGTTTTCCCAACTGGGAAATGGGGGAAGGATGGGACTCGCCTGGTCTGGGGTTGGGATGTTTTCATGCATATCCCTGACCTGCTATCATCCCGGGGCTCATCCATTGTCCCCTCTCTCCTGGGGCCCACCTGAGACTCAGAGGATGCCTGAATGCCAAAACACTCTGTAAACCGACCATGCCCCCACCCTCCTTGGTGGAACAGGGCAGGGCCTGTGGTAAGCCACCCCACCCCCCCACCCCACCT
>NW_007259801.1:885266-892769 GCF_000164805.1 Carlito syrichta
TGAGCTGCCTGCTAGTCTCCGGAGTCTTGGAGAAAAGATGGGATGCCCGGGCTGTCCGCTCTCCTTCTTGATTTAATTTCAGGGCTCGTTAGTGCCCAGTAATTAAAGGGCCAGGGGAGAATTCAGCACCCCAGCAACAGCCCAGACATTGGAGTCTGAAATGGGCATCAGCAACTCCTGCCAGAAACACCTCCACCCCCAAAAAGAAGAGCCCGCCCAGGTCGAGTGTCAGCAGGCCCGATTCCCAGATGAGAAGCCCGAGGCCTGCTGAGACGGGGAGCTCCCCGTGTGCTTCTCCTGAGGCCATCCCCGCTCCTCGGCCACCAGCAGACAAGCCCTCCTCCCTTGCTGAGCCTGTATCCCCAACACGTCACTCCCCTGCAGCCTTCAACGACTTAGTCTACTGCCTGCCCCTGGGCCCCTCAAGATCCCTCTCCCTCCCCCACAGCCCCCATCTCAGCGCCCAGAAACACCCTGCTTCCCACGGCTGCAGCCCTGGCCTGGCCCTCCTGCCTCCTCTCTTTCTCCGAGTTCATATCTAACCTTTGGGAAACGCTGCTAGGTCCCCTTTCTGAGCACCCTAAACCCGACCACTTCTCCACCACCCCGGCTCCCCAGCCCCACTCCGCCCTGTCAGAGAGCTGGTCTGGCTCCCTGGAAAACCCTGGCATCCTTGAACATCCCCTCCGGCCTCTGCCCCCAAATCTATCTCCAGCCCACAGCAGCCAAACGATCCTTCTAAATCAGAAATCTTCCTTCTCACTGGCCCCCAACCTAGGGAGACTTTCCAGACATCTTTTCCAAATTTGCTCCCATGGAATTTGAATACCACCAATGAACGACATGTCTGTGTCCACACTGTGTGTGTGCCTGTGCTTGGTAAACAGAGAGATTGCTTCAACTAACCTTGGGAATGCACATTCTCATGCACTAGAGAGATCCTGTCATTTCTTGGTCCAAACCCACCCATGGGACAAGTCAGAGTTCCTCAGTTAGGCTCAAAACCCTAGGAGCCACTGCCTCCTCCACTTTTGCCCACCTGGGTTCAAGATTCAGTCGCACTCTGGCCTCCAGATGCACACATGGGCTGTTCCTCCACGCGGGGCTCCCTTTCTGGCCCTCCTGAAAGCCCCGTTCAAGCCTCCTTCTCAGGGAGGCCTTCCTGCAGTCCTCCAAGGAGAAGCGCCCCAGGCTGCCCCCATTCCCTGGCCTGCCTGACCCCCTCTGAGACACCTTTCTCGGGAGATGCATGCACTCCCTCATGCCCTGCAGCCCAGCTCAAGGAGGGCAGGAGCTCCCAGGCCAGGTGTGCAGTGACCACCTGTGGCAGACGGACCTCCTGCAGCAGAGGGATGGGAGGAAATGAACCACCCTAACTCATCCTCCCTGTGGCCACACGATAGGTGTTTACACCCCTCCCACCCCATTCGGGCCTCATGGTCTTCCGTTTCACAGGTGAGGAGACTGAGGCACAGAGAAAAGAAGCCACTCAATCAAAGCCACACAGCCACACCTGCAGACCCAAGAAGTCACCCGGGTCCGCAGCGGGGCCAGTGTGTGGGGCCAACCTGAGCAGTCACACGGGGCCCAGGCTCAGACGGGCTCAGCTGACCTCAACACACTGCCACCGTCATGCAGTTGCCCTCATTTTCCCATAGGGCCGTGCATTTCACTTCACACTGGGCCTGCTAATTACACAGCCAGTCCTGCCCGTGCCATCAGGAGAAACTAGCTCATACTGAACCACCCAAACTCTCAGAGACTGGCGGCACGATGGATTATTCCCCACTTACGCCATGGGCTCCCCACCCTGGGCCAGCCCAGGACTCAGAGGAGGAGCCACTGTTTCCAGCAAGCTGGCAGCACACGGGAAGGGAGCTCAGTGGGTCTCACACTGGCAATAAAAGCTGTGGCCCAGAAATGACAGATGTCATTGTGCCCACCACTCGATGACCAGCCTTGGTCACCTGCTGTTCCCTGCAGGGGCTGGGAAGAACAGCCCCCTTCCCCCACGACATGCCAGATCCAACACAGAAAGCACTTGTGGAGCACCCTGGCAACCACGTGAGCCCTGGGCCCCGACCTTGGCCTTGAGGTCTGCATCCGGGCAGCTGCCGCAGCCCCCACCCCACTCTACCCCTCATTGTCATTCCAGCCCCGCGCGCCTTTGCTGAGGCTGTACGTGGGCTTTATCTGAAGGGGAGAGACATGAAGTGGGTCCTCGCAGCAACTCAATTAATCCTCCATCGGAAATTCTAACACAATCAATTTGGGGAGCCGGCCGACATCATAACATAGTAATTAGGAACAACTTTCAACTCTGGGCTTCCTTTGAAGATTGTAATTGCAATTAATTAAACATCCTCGCTGCTCCTCAGAGTCCATTCCTGAGAAAGCTGGAGCAGGGGAGGGGCGAAGGGGTGACCGACCCCTGTGCCCAGCAGCCCAAGAATCAGAGGGGAACCTGTCTCCTTTGAATATGGAAGGCATGAAGTCTCAGGAGGCAGCTGGGCGGTCGAAGGAATTCTGAGACGCCGCCCCAAACTCCTGTCCTCCCTCCGGGACTCTGCCTGCATCCAGATGGGACCGGCCCCAGGATGCCCCAAGGTCACATCCTAGGTCACATTGGTACATTCAGAAAACATTGAGTACCTACTGCCTGGCAAGCGTGGTTTTAGGAGCAGGGGTTCCTGGGGAATGTACCAGGTCACGCGCCCTGCCAGGGCTGCTGCTCTCTGGGCGATTCCAGCTCCCTGCCAAGACTGGGGTGCTCTGGAGCTGAATCAGAGAAATGGCTGGCAGCCTCAGCTCCAGGGAGGATAAGCAGGACCCTGGGAGGCGGCTCTGCTCTCTGGACAGAGGAAGGGTGACCAACCCTGGGTGGAGATCAGGGGGCAAGTCATCGCCACTGTCTGAGACCACAATGCGGGCAGGTGTCCCAGCTGGTCGCACCAACCCATCAAGGCCATACAGCAAACCTGTCTGATGCTTGTTTTACAAGTGAGGACACGTGTACTCAGAGAGGTTTAGAGGCTTGCCCAAGGCCACACAGCTGCTAAGAGGAACCAGCACGCCTCCGACTCCAGAATCTTTGGTCTGAGCCTGAGGGCCAACTGGTGCCAGGGAGAAGCGGAGGGCTTCCGAGCCCTGGGGAAGTGTCTGAGTCAGCCTGCATGTGGGGAGAGGGGCCATCATGGGGACGTGGCTGCCCCCTTTGGTCGGGCTTTCACTGTGCCAGGCAGTCTGGGGGCCTGCCCCATGGTATTTCTCACAATCCCCCCGACGACCCTCCAGAGGCTCTGAGATTGTAGCCCTGTTTATAGCTGCAGACCCTGAAGGTTGCCACATCAGTGGATGGAGGACCCAGAGCTCAAGCCGCAAAGCCTGTGCTGTGGTTGCCATCCACCCTTGGGCACCAGGGCCCGAGGCCACAGCAGCCGGTTTCCAGCAACACAGTCGCCGGTATTTCAGCACTGACCACCAGGCTTTGTTTAGAAAAAGCAGTAGAGAGATCTGGCAAGTCGGTGGGAGGAGGGTGGGGGTGAAGCGTTGCTAACCAGAGCCAGGATCTGTGACTTTAAAAATAGGGTTTACCGCTTTAAGGTTTTTGGCTCGGCGGAGGCCAAGGTGCAACTTTCTTTGGTTGTCCCGAATCCGGCTTCATCCGACACCAGCCGCCTCCATGATGCCACCCAAGTTCGACCCCAACGAGATCAGAGTCGTGTACCTGAGATGCACTGGGGGCGAGGTTGGCGCCACGTCTGAGCTGGCCCCCGAGATCGGCCCCCTGGGTCTGTCTCCATAAAAGGTTGGTGATGGCATCGCCAAGACAACCGGTGACTGGAAAGGTCTGGGGATTGCGGTGAAACTGACCATTCCGAACAGACAGGCCCAGATTGAGGCGGTACCATCTGCCTCTGCCCTGATTGTCAAAGCCCTCAAGAGGCAGAAAGAAACAGAAGAACATTAAACACAGTGGGAACATCACTTTGGGTGAGAGTGTCAACATTGCCCGATAAATGCGACACCGGTCTCCAGCCAGAGAACTCTCCGGGACCATTAAAGAGATCCTGGGGCCTGCGCAGTCTGTGGACCGCAATGTTGATGGCTGCCACCCCCATGGCATCATAGATGACATCAACAGTGGCACAGTGGGAAGTCCAGCTAGTTAAGAAGCAAAAAGGAAATCTATTTCCATAAGAGGTCGTTTGACAACTAGAAAAAAAAAAAATAGGGTTTACCTCTAATTTTTAAAAATTAATTTGAAGCATGATTCTTACCATTACAGTCCAGGCATCATAAGATTTGGAAGCCAGGCAGCTGGAGGAAGCCAGAGAGCAGGGGCCAGCTGTCCCAAAATATCATGCTCAAGGAAAATTAGAGCAACCGGGCACACATGGGTTTTGAGCATCCCAGCAGCCATGGCAAAAAAAAGCAATGTGAGAGCCACTTGGCTCTCCCTGTGTGATGAAGGGGAGGGGGGAGACTGAGTCCCAGGAGGGATGGCCCGGGTTCTCGACTAAGAGGCGAGAAGCAGCATGTTGTCTTGATGCCCTCCTGTCCTCCATCCGTGGCTCCTGGAGACAGGAGGCGTCTTCCCATGGGAATGCCCAGCCTCTGCCCCAGGCATGACATGGACAGACGCTGAGAAGACCGATGAGGTTCAAGACAAAGCCTCCAACCTGTGGCTGGTCCTGACCATGCTTCTCCCAGGAGCAGTGTGTCTGCCGGAGGGAAGGCATGAGATTTGGCAGAAATCAGCCCTGAGGCCAAATCCCAGGGTTCACACCGCTGGGTTGTAGGGGACACAGTGGCCAGCTCCCTGTCATCCCTTCTGTGCACATGACCAAGCTGGACCCATGGGTCATTTGGGGAGGCTTCCAGGGCTTTGCTGGACATATGTCTGCTCATTCCCTGACACAGCTCATGGAAGCCAGTGGCCTCTGGCCTTCTCAGGGGCTGGGTCGGCTGTGCAGGCTGGAGAGGCACCCACCATGTTGCCACTACTGGGGGAGCCAGTATGAGAGCAGAGCTGGCATCATGGAAGGCAAGACCTCCATGACAATATTGAACTCCTGGATCAAGCCTTCCCTGAAACTCACCATTTTTCTGGACATTACAGTTACAGGAACCATCCAATCCTTTTTGTGGTTTAAGCCAGTTGGCACTTCTAACAATACATCACTCTGTCTGTTTCAACCTCACAGAGCCCAAGTTCAGGTTCTTTGACCCTTGTAGCTCTGTTTTGTTGTTGTTGTTGTTGCTGTTCCATATTTTTTGGTTTTTTGCCCAGACTTTGCCTGTGCTGTGCTCTCTGCCTGGCATGCCCTGCCCTAAATACCCACATAGCTAGCTCCTCCTTATTCTTCCATTTTTAGCCTAAATGCCACCTCCTCCAAGGGGTCTTCTCTGATTGACCTATTTGGAATAGAGCCACTTCCTATTCATTTTCTTCATAGCACCTACTACATTTTTCTATAGTGTCTGTTTTTCCATTTGGTCACTTGTTTGAGGTCTGGGTCCCCTAGACTGAGCTTCTCAAACTAGTAGTAGTGAAGGACCACGGTTTTTGTTCCAATCCGTCACAGATCCACACTTTTGTGAATTACTTAAAAACTAAATATCTAGAAAAATGAAGGAAACGAAGTAGAAAACATACACCCCAAATTCTCATGGTTACACTCTTCAGTCGCACAGTTAGTCTGTCAAACTGTTAGAAAAGTTCTACATAGTGACCCTCAGTGGCTGCTGTTTTCGGGGGTCTGTATGTCCCACCCTCCACCGCGCAGGCTGAGCCCACCAAGAGTTAACATCCCTAGGGCCCTCATCCACCGATGACAAGGAGTTAGCAATTTATATTTGGCATCCTTGTCCCACCGATGGAATGGCTTCCAGCCACGCTCCACGCTGTCCCCCAAGGGCCCCCAGAGTACTGACCTCCAGGTGCCCACAGGGGTGACACACTTTATATCTCACCCCCTCCCACCTCCCTCCCTGCTGGTCTCACCTCATCACCCCCCCCCCTTCCTGTATGTCCAGGGTCACCTCCCAAGTCAACTGCCTGCATCCGGTGCAAGGGACAATGAGATACAATTAGCACACATAACCCCTAACATCATCACTGCCGCTGCCCCCTCCGGACTCGAACGCACAAACACCATGGCCATGTGTGCCACTGTCTGCATTCTACACGTTGACGAGGCAAATCCACAGGCGGAAGGGGCTTGGAGCTGGGCTGGTGGTCTCCGTTGGGCGAGTGGCAGCAGAGGAGGGGAAGCTGGAGATCCGTCTTCTCAGCCCCAGGGTTCTCTTCTCCTGCAGAGACGAGCACTTTCTCCCATGACTCGTTTTCCAGCAAAACTAAGCAAGCAAGGGTTTGGGAAACCTTTTCTTCCCGCAACTGGGGAGCTATAAATAACTCATAGATTCAAAAAAGGAAAAAAAAAAACACTCTGATTCCATCCTCCCTCGGATGAGGACGTGGCCTTCCCCCGCACACCTGGAATTCAAACTCCCCGAGCCAGGCCTTTGGACCAAGCACACTCCCCTAAGGGTCACTCGGCTTCCCTGCTTGGTGTCCAGCCCGAGGAGGCCACTGGGACCGTGCAGTCGCTCCACCCTGCCACCAGATGGCCCGCCGTCGAGAGACGGCCTCTGCCTGGGATTTGTCACCTGCACAGGGAGATGCACCCAAGGCCACGCACGGCCAGGTCCCGGGTGGCCATTCTGGACTCAGCAAATTCTTTCAGCCCCACCAGGCGGTCTCAGGAGGTTCCCCCTCCCCAGAGTCGAGAAACAGGAAGGCAGCAGGCCTGAGACTGTACCTCGTGGCGTCCCCCTCCTTGACGCCCAGTCCCCTCTGTCCCCTCTGCTCCTCCCTTCTCCTTCTCCTCTCTGCTGCCTCAACCTCTCCCCCGGCGGCCCACCAATCTCACTGCCCCTCTGTTGTGGAATATGGGAATGCTGCCGAGCTTGGAGTCAGCCCACCGGGAGCTAAATCCCGACGCCTCCTGGAGGAGTGGGGCCTTGGTGTTCCCATCTGTGGGTTGGAAATGCCAGTCCCCACCACAGAGCAGCAGGGAGGATCCCAGAGGGTGAGCCCCAGCCAGCCGGCCCAGGTCCTCTTCCCTCCAGCCCGGCTGGCCCCCCTCCATCACCATTTCACTCCCCCCACACTCCAGACCCATGTGAGGCCAGGCCTGGCGGCTCACACCTGTAATCCCTGCACTTGGGGAGGCGGAGGCTGGCGAGTCGCTTGAGCCCAGGAGTTTGAGACCAGCCTAGGCAGCACAGCAAGACCTCTTCTCCACCCAAAAAATCAAAAACCTAGCCAGGGTCGTGGCGTGAGGCGGCAGGGCGGCCTGCGGCCGAAAGATCGCGGAGCCCAGGAGGCCGAGGCTGCGGGGAGGGGGTCGTGCCACTGGGCGACGGCGTGGGACCCAGGTTCCCCCCCAAAAGGCAGTGCGCGTCCTCAAGACGCAAACGGCCGCCCGGTCCCGCGGC
>NW_007259801.1:893794-901010 GCF_000164805.1 Carlito syrichta
CGGAATGAGCCTTGAGCGGCCACCTTGCAGCTGGGAAGGAAAGGGCCACAGGGTGATAAGGGGAGGCCGGGCCCAGCACCAGCAAGCCCTGAAAAGGAGGAGTCCTGAGGCTGTGGAAAGAGGACGTTGCTCCCCAGGACTCATGGCGAGGGGGTCACATCGTTTGGCCAGCCTGGCCTCCCGGGGACTCCCGGGCGAGCACAGGATGTTGGGGGCTGGACCTGCCGTCATGGGCCTTTGGGGCAGGGAGGTGGAGTGGCAGCTGTCACTTGCAAGTTTAACCAGGCTGCCGTGTAGGAATCGACGGTGGGGACCCCGCTTGGAGGTCAGGTCCGATCCAGGTGAGGATGGGGTGAACACAAGGCGGGGAGGGGGGACACTCAGTGGGGAAGAGATTGCAGGGCCAAACCGCCAGGCCTAGTAGACTGAGGTGGGAAGGAGTCTGGGGTGACAGCGGTTCCCAGCCTGGACACCGCTGACCCTGGGACCAGAGGAAGAGGAGTCAGGTTGGAAGGGGACTTTGGTTTGGGTCACGGCACCCTTGGAGCCTGCCCATAGTCCCCAGAAGGCACCCAGACTGCAGGTCCATCCCTGCCTGAGCTGCTGGGCCCAACTCTAGGCCTGCAATTCAGGAGAGGCTGCATTCATTCATTCAGCCAATGTGCTTATCTCTGGGGATGGTCAGCCATGAGCCCTCCTTGAGCACAAGGTCAAAGAAGGAGTAGAAACAGGCCCCAGATGGACACAGGACAAAGACGTGGAAGCTCCCTGGGGGAGGGCAGATCTGGAGGGCCGGGGCTGAGAATGGATGAACCTGGCCACGAGTTCTCAGATCCTCTTCCTGACACCCTAGGAAGGAGTAATAGTATTCAGCCCACTGTACTGGTGAGGACCAGAGACGTCACACACAGTCCTTGAATAAAAGCCCCCAAGCTGGATGAGCGTGTTCCACTATGCCACACCTCCTAGCAAAAGAGCCCCCCCCCAAATATGCATTGAGCAACTACAGTGTGCCAGGCAGGCTCTGTAGTAGGCATCAGCTACAACCATGAGCAACACAGACTCGGAGGGTCCTTCCTTCCACCTGTGAATGCCTGGACTACTCTTTTACCTGCCGGGATCTTCTGCTTCCCCTTCTAGAAAACAGGAACAACCAAGCCTCTCCTGCTGCCCTCGCAAATGAGATAGCATTGGCCGACGTGCTTTACCTCTGGGAAGCACTTCCCTAAATCAGCACCTCGGACAGCGCCAGTGTGGGTGCCTGGGTGGATCCCTGAGGCACTGAGCCCGGCAGTGGGGGAGGCCAGCTGGCCAGCTCAGGGCCCGTTGCTCTCAGGAACTCGGACAGCGCCAGAGCAGCTGTGCCCGCAGCCTCTGACCTGATGGGGAAGCCTGCTCTGTCCACCTGGCCGCCTCCTCCCAGCAAGCCTCTGTGACAAGCAGCTGGAGGCACAGGGCTGCCCTGGTGTTCCACCTACGGGCCTGACCTCCCCTCAGTCCTAGGGCAGGGCAATCACAGGATGGGCCGTGGGGTGTTGCTACGGATGAGGTGTTGAGGAAAGGCTTTGAACACGAGGGGACTGTGGATGGGACCCCGAGGAGGGGAGAAGAGGAGAGGGGAGAGGAGGGAGAGGGGAAGATGAGATGGGCATAGGTCACTGTGCCTCTGTACTCATAATGGCCCCGGAGCACAAGAGGAGTGACTTAATGGTCATGTCCACCAGATGGGTCTGGTAATTGTCTTGCAAGAAGGTGGAAGGAGGTGAAGGGCCAATGAGGCCACTAGGACAGTCTTCCAAGAAGAGGGGCCGGCGGCTCTGGCCAGGGCAGGGGTGAGAAACACTCGGATTCTGAATATGGCTTCAGGGCTTGCTGAACAGGGGATATGGGGTGAGGCATGGGAAAGAGCGTTTTGATCTGAGCGGCTATAAGGAAGGAGGTGCCGTTTACGGAGACCAGGATGGCTGAGACAAGGGCAGACTGGACCGGGCGTCCAGAGTTTATCCTGGGCAAGGGAAGAGGTGCAGAGGACAGGTGGCTTGATGAGTCTGGAGTTGGGGCGGGGGTCCCGGCTGGAGACAGACACAGGGGAGAGTAAATTCAAGCCATGAAACTGGATGAAATCACCGAGGGAGTGAGGACAGAAAGAGGAGGCTGAGGACAGAGCTCGGGACCGTCCTTCCCTCTCGGTCATGGAGATGCAGAGGAACCAGCAAAGGCACAAAGGAGGAGCCGGCAGTGACGCAGGAGCACCAGGAGCACAGGGGCTCTGGAAGCCAGTGTGGGGTGAGCGCCCCGAACCGTGTGCTGCGGACGGGTCACAGCAAATGAGGCCTGAGAACTGACCTCAGATCTGCCCGCGCACAGGTCACCAGTGACCTTGACCAAAGCCGCTTTCGTGAAGCGCTGGAAATTAAAGCTGATGAGAGAAGGTTCAAGAACAAAAGGGAGGGAAGAATCTGGAGGCAGCAAGGATAAATAACCTTTCCGAGGTTTTGCTGTAAATGGGGAGTGGAGAAGGAGGGTGGTAGCTAAAAGGGAAGTGAGGTCAAGAGACGGGATATATAACAGCATGCTTTTATGCTGATGGGAATGAGCTAGTAGAGAGAGAAAATGACAGGGTGCAGGAGGGAGGACCAAGAGTCGCTGGAGTGACAGCTGCCATGGGAGGGGGTGGGGCCCATGGAAGTCAGCCTTGACTGGGCAGGACGGGCATTGGCAGGAGCAGGTGGGGAGGACAGAGACCAGGCACAGGTGCAGCGGGGGTGGGTGCCTGCCAAGCCCTCTTCCGATGGCCTCAGCTTCTGGGGAAAGAAGGAGCAGGGCCAGGAGAGAGGAGGGCGGGGGCTGAGAGGCAGAGAAGGTGCAAGGCCGTTGCTAGGCGAGCAGAGGCTGGACAGACCAGGAGCAGAGCCTTGCGTGCTGCTGCAGGCCCGAGGCCAGGAGCTTCGAGCCCGAGTACGAGCGTGGTGGGGCGGCCTGGCTCCCACCACACTGGTGCAAGCAGCGGGAGTGGGAAGTTGGCACAAGGAGGGAGGGGACCGGGGAGGGGTGTGAGGGGGTAATGGCCTCAGCAGAGCTGTGAGCAGGGGTGGGAGGAGGCGGGAATGGTCCCCTAAAGGCATGCTGGAGCCAGACTCCTAAGTGTGGTCAGGGAGGCTGCAGTGTGGAAACTGACCGGGACGGGGGATGGGCAGCTGGGTGGGAAGACAGGATCCCTAGAGCAGTGCCGGAGACTGAGGGAGTATCTCACCAATGTGACGATGAGAGGACTGGGGAGGGGGTCTGTGGCAGGGTCTCAGGTCTTCAGGAGCGAGGGCAGCAACCACAAGAAGGGGTGGAGGGGTGGATGGTGGAGGGCCGGATGGTGAAGGGTGGAGGGGTGGATGGTGGAGAGGTGAAGGGGTAGGTAGCAGGGGGGTGAAGGGGTGGGTGGTGGAGAGGTGTGGGTGAAGGAGGGGTGAGAGGCGGAGGGGTGGGTGGTGGATGGCTGAGGGTCTGAGAGCCAGAGCTGGTTTTTAGAGAGGCAGGGGTGGGGATGAGCTGGAAGGGCCCTGGGGAGTCAGGAGGACTCTGCCCACCTCCAGGCCCAGAGTTGGAAGAGAAGCAGACCCCTGGGGAGAGTAGGAAGGAGAAGACCATGGCCACGAAGGGATGGCTTTGATGCCCCACGGCTGCTCTCCTGCCGTGTGACCTTGTCAGAGCCCCCCTCCTGGAAGAGGGACAGGATGGCTGCCTCCTTCCATGGTCTCAGAACCCCAGATGCCCCTTGTCCCCCTGCTCCTCCGTCCCCGCCCCCACAGCGTGTCTCACCTGGGGCGGAAGGGGACAGACCTGCCTGGCTGGGGTCCCCAGAACAGTGGGAAGCCATGTCAGCAGCCTGGGGTGAGGCTTCTGTGTACCTGGCTGTCCAGGAGACAGCGAGGGGCCTTCCAGGAGAGGATGGAACCTTCCATTTAAAGGGGCCCCACCCAGAAGTGGGCTTGGAGTGGGAACGGGCAGGATACGTGGGAGCCAGCGGCTTCGGTGGCCTCTCGTACAATGACCTCCCTATGGGCAGCCCTGCAGCCCCTCCCCGGTGCCTGCCCCTCACCTGGTCCCCATAGTGGCGTTCTTGGGGCTGGTGCCCTGGCCTTGCCCAGCTCACTGCACCCAGCAACACTTAGGGATTAAGCACCTAGTCTTATCTGCTCACCCACCCCTGCTCAGGGACCACCAGAGACCTCAGGACCACCCCACCCATTCTCTTTTTCTTCTGCCTCAGGTCACTCTGGCGTCTGCAGTCCTAGCCTCTCTGTGTCAGGCAGTGGAGGCCCCGACCCAGGCCCTGCCATCCTGCCCTCCCCAACCTCGGGCCGCCACAGTTATTCATTCCCAAGGTATGCAGAGGGCCCGGGCCAGTAGTCCCGTTTTCAGAAACTCTGGCCATTCTGCAACACAGGTCAGACCTGGCCCTTGGGCGCACAGAGCCATGGGGATTGGACTCCCCCAAGCATCCCCAAGCACAGATAGGGAGTGGAGACAAAGACATGAGACAGAGAGGGGAAGGAGGGGTCTGAAGAACAGCACCTGCCAAGATCCTGTGGCAGGGACAAGCACGGGCCCCCAAGGGACATGAAACCATCCAGGGCGTCCTGTGGCTGGTGCACCGTGAGCCAAGAGAAAGGCACCGGGGAGATGGGGGAGACCCGTAGGGGCTGCCGCCTTCTCCAGCCCAGGGGAATGGCCTGACAGCCCTGCCACCACACGGGAGTCACGTCCCTCCCCCCAGCTGCTCCCGCATGACACGTCTCTCTTCACCCATCTCCTCTAGCAGGGCAAGCGGAGACTCCTGCCTCCCCGAGGCAAAGGCCTGCAGGCCACAGGCGCGATTGTGGTTAAGAGTCGGGGACTTGTGGGCTCATCCTCTCCTGGTGCTGCCACTGCCAGGAGTTATTTTTAAGATCTCATTTTCAGAAAGTGGAGGAGAAAACCTCCTTCTTCTGCCTTCCCCCCTCTTTATTCTGTGAAAGAGTGGGAGAGGAGTGTGAAGGGAGGAGGGAGCCCTGGCAGCGAGGAGGAGTCCCCGGGCGGCGTGCCTGCTTGGCGACCCAGCCCGTGGGACCCAGAGCTGCAGGGAGGGGTGTTCCCTGGGAAGCCCCTGCAGAGGGACGCCTCTGCCTGCAGGACAGGGACCCACCCAGGGACCGGGCAGTGCAGGCCCAGCGGGTGGATGCTCCCACTACCCCCAAGAAGAAGGTACCGATGTGTCAGGAAGTGCTAGAGTGGAATTCGAGCCAGAGCCCCTGCTCAGGCCACAGCGGGCAGGAGAGAGCCAGCCCAGAGGCCTGGGAGCCCCTGGTGGGGATCCCAGCTCCCCACTCCAGGCTGGGCCGGGTGTGCTCTGTGATTGTTTTTGTTTTTGTGTTTCTGTGATAAGAACACTTAAGATGAAATCTACCCACTTGACAAATGTTGACGCCTCAGTACAATCTTGTTAACTGCAGGTCCAACGTTGTCAGCAGGTCTCTGGAACATATTCGTCTTGATAACTGAGACTTCATTCTTGGGGGACCGGGACACCCCACTTGCCTCCCCTAGCCCTGGTACCCACCACTTGACTCTCTGCCTCTATGAGTCTATTTTCGATTCCACATCTAAGTGAAAGCCTGCAGAATGTGTTTTTCTGTGTCTGGCTTTACTTCCCTTAGCAGAAAGCCCCCCGGGTTCATCCGCACTGTCACACGGGATAGGTCGCCTTCTTGTGTGGAGCTGGACGATACTCTCTTGTGCATCCATACCGCGTTTTCTTTACCCGGCCATCTGACCCCAGACACTTGGGTCGACCATGTCTCTTGGATGCAGCCAGCAGGGCTGCAGCGGGCCTGGGAGTGCCGCTCTCTCTTGGAGATCCTGCTCTCCCCTCCCTTGGCTCTGTACCCGGCAGGGGGGTTGCAGGATCATACGGCGGCTCTATCTTTAGCCTGCTGAGGAGCCTCATACTGCTTTCCAAAGCGGCGGCACCATTTTGCATTCCCACCGCAGTGCGCGAGGGTTCCCTTTTCGCCACATCCCCCGACGCGCACCTTCCGGTCTCCAAGAGCCGTTCTAGCTGGTGCAAGTGGCCTCTCAGCTGTGATTTTGATTTGCATTTCCCTGGTGGTTAGTAACGTTGAGCGCCTTTGTATATGCCTGTTGACCACGTGTCTGCCTTCTTTGGAGAAGTGTCTATTCAAATCGTTTGCCCGTTTCTGAACCGGGCTGTTTGGCTTCCTGCGGTTGATAACAGCGGCTCCCGACGTGTTTGGACGTTAACCCCTTATCAGATCTGGGATTGGCAGATACGTCCTCCCCTTCTGCAGGCTACCTTTTCATTCTGCGGTCTCCTTTTTAGTTCGGTGTAGTCTCACTTGTCTATTTTTGCTTTTTTTCGCCTGTGCTTTTGGCTTCCTACCCAACAAAAAAAATCATTGCCAAGCCCGATGTCAAGCAGCTTTTTCCCTGCTTTCTTCTGGGAGTCTTATAGCTTCAGGTCTTACGTTTAAGTCGTCCGTGGGGGTGTCAGTTGGTCCCACAGGGGTCACTGTGCTCCTGGGAAGGGACCCTCCGAGAGTGAGGCCTTGGGGCAGCAGCCTGAGGAGGTGTGGGAGGGACCCAGGTGGAAGAGGGACATGGATACCCACCTGGCCCTTCCTGAACCTCCAGTCAAACTTCAGCCGCCACCCTCCCACCTCCCAGACGGGGCCAGCACAGTTAACAAACACAGCAAGAATAAATGCTATGGGGGCCCAGAGAAACCAGGGTGGCTTCACAGAGGAGATGACCCAGACTAGTGGGTCTCCAAGGCAAACAGAAAAGCGTAAGGAGGTTCTTTAAGAAAGCCGGGGGGGGGACAGAAATTAAGTAAAATAAGCGCCCTATGGTTTTTATACGGTTCCGAGGCAGAAAGAAGGAGCCTGGGGAGCGGGGCTGGTGGCTGCCCAGCTCTGGGCCACGACCCCCCACCCATACCTCTCCCCCCCATCCCCCCTGCAGAGCGGCCAGAGGGGGAACAGCCCGTGCAAAGGCGCTTCGGTGGGACCCAGCTGGAAATCTCGCACAGCCGCTGTCCCCAGTGGGTAGGTCCGCACCCCCAGGTCCGCTCAGGGGCCTAAGGCGTGGGCACCCGTGCCGGTCCCTGGCCGGTGGGAAGATGCGGACGCGCAGAGCCGGGCACCGCGGGAGCAGGCGGGCAGGG
>NW_007259801.1:901030-951340 GCF_000164805.1 Carlito syrichta
AGGCGGGCAGGGCAGCTCGCCCTCCCGCCGGACCGCGCCTCCCTCCTGCCTGGGCCCGCAGCGCCATCTGCCGGCCGCGCGGGTCGCAGAACCGGCGCTGAGGAGGCGGACAGGTGAGACGCCGAAGCCAGCGGGGAGGGAGAGGCCTGCCCGGGTCCCACCTGGATGGGCTGGGGAGGGAGTGCCGGATGGTCCAGGGAGCTCATTCTCACCCTGGACTTGGGTCTGGAAGCCTGAGTAAGACAGCCTTTTCCACCCCTGGGGGCTGTGTGGTTAGTGGCTATTTCATGGCCCTCTCTGAGGACACCTGGCTCCTTGGCTATTGTGAGAAGCGGTCACCAGGCAGAAAGCCTGCGTTCAGCAAAGGCTTGTGGTACTCTGGCTCCCTAGAGGCTCATAGATGAGCAGCATGGCCCCACCCGGACACAGCCACTCTGACAAATGCCATCTTCAAATGTGGTGAGTAGGGGAGATCTGACAGGGTCAGATTCCAGGTCTCAGTAGGTGACCCTCACCCATGAGCCCTAGGGTCAAAGTCAGTCCACAGGCGTGGCTTATCACTCCACTCACCCAGGCAGGATACTCAAATCCTTCTCTCCATCCTGTCTCCGAGGACTCTGCAGAGAACAGCACGCTCACCACCTCTGACCTCACTGTGCCTGCCTGTGACTCACTGAAAGGTTCTCCTAACTTTGGAATATGTTTTCCCGAGAAAGATCTGCCTCACCGTAATCCAGGTACAAGTTTGTGTGGGACTTTCTAGGAGCCAAAAAGGCCCGGAGAGGATCTCGGGAATGTCTGAGTCCAGGACCCGAAGCACCTAGGACTCATACCTCTGGGGACTCAGCCTCTCGCTGTACCTCCCCGGTCTTCTTCCTGGAGTCTTCAGAAGGGGATATGGCCCCCATGTTAACCCCAAGCTCACTCTTGGCTTCAATTCCAAATTCCCAGGGGAGGGAGCAGATTGGTCCACTTGTCCCACTCGTCTGGTAGATGTTTTTCAATCTGCTATCCACTGACTTGTAGCATTTGCCAATTTCTGTGGTGTAAATACTCCCATGGTAGCTGATTTCCAGCTACCAATAACATGTCCTGGGACACAGAACTGGGGAAGGACGTTCAGTGGACAATTACATAGTGTTTCCATGACACAAATGCAGTAGATACAAAGAACCTCAAAAACACAGATAACAGTAAAACCCAGATGAATCATTGGGAAGCGAGGAGTTGGGTAAGTATTGGTTACCTTTGTTTTTAATATCCTCTCTTTAGGTATGAGGTCTGACAATTAAGTTAGCAAACTCATCCTAGAAAAAGTGCTACCTACCTCATTGCTGAATATGACTATGGTCACCTTCGAAGTACTCCCCTTGGGAAGCTATGCACTGACGCCGGTGCCTTGTTCACCCATCAAAGCGATTTTGGAACTCTTTCTGGAATGGCCACCAGAACTGTCATCGAATTATCCTTGATATCCTGAATGTTATCAAAATATCTTCTTTTCAATATTTCCTTTAACTTCGGGTAAAGAGAAAAGTCACTGGGAGCCAGATCAGGAGAGTAGGGAGGGGTTCCAATACAGTTATCTGTTTGCTGGCTAAAAACTCCCTCACAAACCGTGCTGTGTAAGCTAGTGCATTGTCGTGATGCAGAAGCTCTTTTGGGACCATTTTTGCACACACCTTTCTCATGCCAAGATTTTCAGTGAAGATTTTTCTGTTTCTTATCAATATTTATTTGGTCTGTGATGCTTCTCATAGTTAGCTGATGATTTTGATACACAATTCAATGAATTTTTGCAGTGTTTTCATCAGTTCTGCTTGATACTAGTCATCTTGTCCTCTCTTCATCAGTGATGTTTTCTCTCCTCTCAGAAAAGCATTTAATTTCTTTGTACACTATCATTTTCTTCATGGCATTATGCCCATAAACTGGGACTAATATGTCTCTGATTTCACCTCCACTCTTGCCAAGTTGCTCTAATTCATATTCCAACATTCTCACGATGACAGCTCTGATGGTCATTCCAGAAAAAGTGTTCCAAAATTGCTTTGATGGGTGGACAAGGCACTGGCATCAGTGCATAGCTTCCCCAGGGGAGTACTTTGAAGGTGACTGTAGTGAAATTCAGCAATGAGGTACGTGGCAATTTTTCTAGGATGAGTTTTGTGAACTTAATTGTCCTTTCATAAGTGTCTATAGTTGTGTTTAACAACCAATCCTCAAAATTCCTGAAAATTTAGGAATCAGTCTTGCAAGGCTGTTTGGACTGCCTCCAGCACACCACTGGCCAAGCCACTAAACAAAAGGGCTGCTAGAGACGTGAGGAGATTGCTCTGAAGGAGCTGAGGAGAGTCACCAGTAGCCAGCCAGGTGCTAAGTGCCTGCTCTAGCATCTGCAAAGTCAATACCTTTGCAGGATTGGCTGATCAGAGACCCTCCCTCCTGAATAGATTTAAGGATTCTGTTTTTAACAATCCCTTCATGGTGCAGGAAGGATGGAAGAACGTGAGTTTGGGGTTTTCAGGCAAACCAGGTGTCTTAGCTCAGGTTGCCGTAACAGAGTATCATAGGCTGGGTGGCTTATCATCAAGAGAGAGGAGTGTGTATTAGTTATCTACTGCTGTGTAACAAATGGTCCCAAACCTTAGCAGCTCCAAACACCCATTATGATCTCAGTTTCCTGAGTCAGGAATCCAGGCATGGCTCAGCTGGGTCCTATACCTCAATGTCTCTCACAAAGCTGCAGTTGAGGTATTGGCTGGGGCTGGGTCTCATCTGAAAGACTGACTGGGGCAAGATCTGCTTCCATGCTCCTTCACATAGTCTCCTTGAGGACTGTTGAGCTGAGGACTCATTTCTTGGCTGACTGTTGGACAGAAGCCACCTTCGGTGCCTTGGCATGTCTAACATGACAGCTTGTTCCACCGATGACACAAGCAGAGGAAGGCAGTACAGTGAAAACACCATCAAGACAGAAGTCACTTTGGCCACCCAGTCTCAGAAGCGACATCCCATCGCTTTTGCCAGCCATATTTTATTTGTGAGAAGCAAGTCACCAGGTACAGCCCACACTCAAGGAGAGGGGATTGTCCAAGCGTGGGTGTAGAATCATAGGGACCCATGCCTACCACGGACATCATCCCTGACTTGCCTTTCTCTTCTTTAGGGGGCATCTCTTGTGCCTACTGCAGGGGCTGTTGGTTGGTCGGAGGGAAGATACCTGTCCTAACACCATGTAGGGCAAGCCACGCCAGAGCTGTGCAGGCCAGGGGCAGAAGGGGTGCCACAGCACCTGGGGCTCCTGCCTCAAGGGGCTGCCTAATGTTGCTTACACCAAAGGCCCTGGCGTGCAGGGCTGTATTCACCAGACAACGGGTCTGTCCTGCATCCTGGTGTACCTCCCAGCATGCTCCTCCATGGGACCTCAGTTGGAGAATATCATCATGTCAACTCAGTCCCTGCTAGGCCTGCAGCCTCTGAAAACCCAGTGCCCCAGTGCAACTCCTGCCCAAGATTCTGTGGGGACTTCCTTCTCTCTGCAGCGAGGTCCTGGCTGATGACGCCAGTCACGTTTAGGAAAAGGCACTCCACTGGCCTGGGCAGGGCCACAGATGGGCACTCACGGGACATCCTATGCTCCAGCAATGCCCTGGGCAGAGCCCAGATTCAAGGACCAGTTCCGTGCCCCTCTGGAAAGGGAGAAGGAGCAGGGGCCAGCCCCATAGGTCAGGTCTCAGAAGAGGGAGGACCGAGCAGTTCCTGCCGGCTAGGAGGCTGGACATGACCCCTGGAGGCGAGAGGGTAACAGCAGCAGAGAAATCAAAACCCGGCCCCTCCTGAACTGCACCCAGTCCTGCACATGCACCCACAGTCCAGCCTGCTCCCTCTGCCTCTCCCTCTGCCACCCCCCCTTGCCCAGGCTATGTCTCCTCGGTCCTTTGCTCTTTCTTATCATCCTTTCTCCTGCTCCTCCCACCACCACCTTCACCCCTAGTTTGACTCCAGGATTTTCCTCTGTGTTCACACTCTGTCCCCTACACACCCAGGCAGCCATGGTCATTGTTCCCAGAACACAGGCACTAGGGTGCATACCCTTCCTCTCCATGGGGTGTCTAAGGCAGGGCAGAGGAGTGAGAGGTGGGCGGGCCGGGAGAATGTAAAGAGAGAGGACCCAGTGCTCCTTCCCTCCCCCTCCCCGTGAGGTTCCAGCCCACACCTGGCATCCCCCCATACCTTCAGCTCCGGGGTGGTACCTCCCTGCCCACGCCTCTGTGGATGTCCTTCCAAGACAGTCTCCAGAGTCTACTGGCTTGGATTTGGCTCCCAACCATGACTCAGGGACCTGTGGGATCCCATGATCCTTGTTTCTGGGGTCAGGCTTTTCTCTGCTACCCACCCTCGCAGAAGCCCACCCAGGCCTTCTGCACAGCTCTCTATTACTCTACAAAATCAGACGGGCCCCATCTTGCCCGTGTTGCCTGTGCGCACTGACTCCTTCCTGTCCTCCCCTAACCCACCGACTCTGACTCCCTGTGCTCCTGCTGTGCTTCCTGCATTGCAGAAAAGGGGTGAGTCCCAAGGTACAATGAGGCTGCATCTCGGGACACTTGGTACCATCAATCAACAACGACATCGTGTTGCCATCATTTTGCAGAGACGCCCTGGGGCTGGGGCAGAGGCTGCCTGGTTTGCTTATGATTCTGGCACTGGGATCGTGTTGACACTCCCAGCCTGCCAGAAAAAGAGTTCCACCCCATCCTCTCACTGGCCCATCCTCTCACAGCGCAGCCTGTGAGCTGGGGTGGCTATGCTCCCATTTACAGATGGGGAGACTGAGTCACGGGCCCTGGGCCACAAAGCCAGTCAAGGGTGGACTGGATTTGATTCAGCGCCACGAGCTGAACTCCCAGGCTGTCCTCACTGTCAGTTCTCACGACTGGAGAGAACTCCAGAGGTGTCCCGCAGCAGCACCCAGAGGAATGCCCGGTCATAGGGGCTCAGAGGTGTCCCGGAGGGGTGTCCAGCATATCACAGGTGCTCACACGCACCCTGGAAGGGTGTCCAGCCCATCATAGGTGCTCAGACCCAGGCCCCGGAGGTAAGTCCCAGCTCCAGCCCCTGGGACCTGCCATAGGCGCAGGGACTTGGGTTCATCAAGCAAATGACCCCAGCCACATCCATGGATCTCACAGGAGGCACCTGAGACTCAGAGAAGGAAGGGACAGGCCGATGACCTCATCGGGGACTCAGGCACACGCATGTGTGTGCCATCTCCAGGACACACTGTCCCCGGAACCGCAGTGACCTCAGGGGTGAAGTCAGGCCAGCCAGGAGAGGGGCCTTGCCCAGAGATGAGCAGCCCATGGGCGTGAGGACAGAGCTGGTGGCAGGGCCTGTGGTCCTCCACACTCTACCCCAATCTTGGATGGGTAGCATTCCGAAAGGCCACACAGCCACACCTAGACAGGTCCCACAATCGCAGGTCAGCTCAGCCCAGCCAGGGTGTGTGGGAGCCTGGGGGACCCACGCCCCCTCCCCCACCGGTACCCAGCCTCTCACCTTTCAGGAGCACGCCTCCCTGCAGGGCAGCAAGGGACTGGACCCCCAGCCCCTGTGCCAAAGAGGGAGCAGTCCTGCCCCTGGGAGCATCCTGGGAGGAGTGGAGCCAGGCATCACGATTGCCAACAGTCCTTACATGGCGAAGGGGAGGGGTGGAGGAGGAAGGCTTAAGCCAAGGGTCGCTTTGCCCTTGACACTGAGTACAGTTGTGAGGATCAGAGAGGCGCCCGCATACCTGCTGTGTGAACGAGTGCATGGACAAATGGAGAGATGGTCTACCTGCTTCTCCTGCCTCAGCTTCTATCCAGCAGAACAAAGATGCCCCAGCCAACACTCCTGCAGAGATTTAAGGCAACTGGGTGCAGGAAGGCTTCTCTGTGGGCTTCCAGGGCCCTCAGTGTACTGCAGTGTCCCAAAGGCAGCATCACCTTCCTTTGTCCAACAGGCAGCTCAGATGCTGGCCAGTGAACCCCCTTCTGCCCTCTCTGACTCCCCAGTCCAGGAAGCACCTGCTCCCTGGGGCCCCGGAGCAGGCCCTGCCCACCTGGGACCCTGGATTCCCTCCTTACCAGGTGGCTCTTCCGGGCACGTCTTGGTACCTGCCTGTGAACTCGGCTATTTTAGGCCCGTGTGAGTGTTGTCAGGGCTGTCTTCTTCGCCAGTTTCTGCTGCTTCCGAGCCAAAAATGCGCCTCCGCAGATGTTTGCTAATAGAGTGTTCTAGTTACTTTTTCTAGTTTTAAAAATACATTTAACTCTGGAGGCCCTAGGGGCTTCGATGCAGTTTGGGGGGCGGGGGCCGGTACGGGCTTGTGGCCCCTGCTGTGAACCCTGCTGTGCTGGGGATCGTGGGGAGTCCAGCAGGAGTGCTCACAGAGTCAGCTCAGCCAGGCTTGATCTGCAAGACCACGCTTCCCAGGAGCAGGGATGTGGCTGGTTTTCTGAGAGGCCACAGGAAGAGGGCTCTGGGGAGGGGGGTGGGCAAAGTGTGCACTGACCTTGGAAGATCAAGTGAGCAGGGCCCAAGGACTTCCCCAGAGCTTCCCTGGCCCTGAGACCCTAAGAGATGTCAGAACACAGGGTTCCAGGATGCAGCCTCCGGAGTCGAGGCCAAGTCCGGACCAGCTTTTGTCTTCATCATTGATGGTGGAGGTGACAGTGAGGTCCGGCAGAGGTGAGGGCGGTGGGAGTTGAGGCTCTGCCCCTGTCCAGCAGGAAGCTGTGTCCGGCTAGGACGAACTACACTGTTCCCAGAATGCCTTCATGCACTCATCACTTACTCAGCTACACACACACACACACACACACACACACACACACACACACACACACACACACACACACACACTGGGCGCCTATTGGGGTAGCTTTTCCCAGGTGTCATATCCTCAGCTGGGCCTTCCTGTTTGACTTTTCTCTTCCTCACGGCCCCAGTCCCCTGCTGCCCTGCAGGGAGGTGTGGTTTTCTTGTCTGTCCGTTGACTTGCTCTACCTTCCCGCCATCTAGAATGTGAGCCCCACAAGAGAAGGGGTTTTTGTGTCTGTTTTATTCATGGGCAAATCCCCAGGCCCTGGAACAGTACTTGGCACATAGTTGACAATACTCACTGAATGAACAAAGGCAGGAAGGAATGATTCTGGTCAGGGCACTGTACAAGGCCCTGGGACTGTATTAATCTGCATGGGCTTCCATAACAAACACTACAGACTGGGGAGCTTAAACAGAAGACATTTAATTCCATATGACCCAGCAATTCCCCTATTGGGAATATACCCGAAGGAACTCAAATCATTCTACACGTATGTTTGCTGCAGCTCTATTCACCATAGCAAAAACATGGAACCAACCGTGTTGCCCATGGAAGCTAGACTGGATAAAAAAAAAAAAAAATTGGTACATATACACAATGGAATATTATGCAGCCGTAAAGAAGGACAGATATATGGATTTTGCAGCAACTTGGATGGATTTGGAGTTGATCATACTTACTGATTTATCACAGAAACAAAGAACTGAGTTCCATATGTTCTCACTCATAAACTGACCTTGAACAATTACGATGCTGTAAGAAAATGATTGACAGTAGTGGGAAACTGTCTGGGGGAGGTGGGATTGGCAGTTGAGGGACACTGCTAGGGGAGGGAAGGGTATATCTCATCAACAAGGGTACCTGCATGATCAATATTTGTATACCTAACCCTGAAATGTACCCCACATCTTTATAATAAAAATTTTTTTAAATAATAAGTAAATAAATTCTCACGGTACTGGAAGTTCAAGATCAAGGTGCTGGCAAACTCAGTTTCTGGCGAGGGCTCTCCTCCTGGCTTGCGGACAGCCGCCTTCTTGCTGTATCCTCACAGAGCTTGCTTCTCGCAAGCTCTCGGGTGTCTCGTCTAATAAGGGCATAAATCCCATCATGAGGTTCCCACCCTCATCACCTCATCTAACCCAGTCACCTCCCAAACGTCTCATCTCCATATCATCACATGGGGATTAGGACTTCAACACAGGAATTGGGGGTGAGGACATGGTTCAGTCCACAGCAGGGACAACAGAGATGGCCAGCCCCTGGGGCCTCTCCTCAGGTCAGATGTCCCCCTCCGTTTCTGTTCCAAGTATTTTAGAAATACCTTCATCCCTGCACATCCCCTGTGACTGGAGGCTTCCCAAGGACACGGTTCTCTGAGTCCTCTTTGTGTCCCCAAAGCTTAAACGCGCTGGAATGCAAGTTCTCAAGCAACCCCAATCCTCTGATGCACTTCTCGGGTCAAGATGGCTGATGGATGTCAGACAGAAAGAAGGAAGCCAACTCGAGGCAGAGGGGCCGGGAAAGCAAACCCCCAGAGGCGCCGCTGGAAGGCACTTAGCCAGATCCCAGTGTGACGGTGGCAGGGACAGACCCCCAGGATCCTGGAGAGTGGGGAGGGCTGGCACAGAGCTGCCTCCAAAGATCAGGATGGAGCTGCTGGTTGCTGTATTCATCACGCTCCCGTCAAGCGCTCCAAGCATCCCACAGGCGAGTATCTCCTATGTGTACCAGACACAGCTCTAGTGTCAGGGATACAGCTGGAATAAAGAGCTAAAGACTTGCCCTCATGGCTCACATTCCAGTGAGGGAGAAAGCTAATGAGCAATAGACAACATGATATAACAAGGTAAGAAGTGATGTGGAAAAGGATGAGGGGGTAGTGTGCAGGGAGGATCTGGTTGCAATTTTATATAAGTTCATCAAGAAGGTGGCCATTGAGCGAAGGAGGTGAAGGACTGAGGGAGGTGAGGGACTGAGTCAGGCAGCTACCTAGAGGGAGAATGCTCCCCAGACTACAGGGACAGCCAGTGCAAAGGTGCTGGGGTCTAAGCATGGCTGGTGGTGTGAACTCACCATGACTGGGTGGTTCCTCCAGGGAGAGCAGAGGGAAATGAGAGCAGAGAGAGGGTGAGCTCATTTTTGCTCCTACATACCTGTTTTCACTTTTGTTAAAATACAATTTACAGACAGCAACATTCACCATTTTCAGCGTACCACTCTGCCAGCTTTGACAAATGCAGGTAATTGTGCATCCATCACCACAAACAAAATATGAAACAGCCTCATCTCCCAAACACCTCCCCCACCACCACCCTGCGCATCCCCGCCCCGTGCCTTCGCAGTGAATTCTTTCAACTCCCAGTCTCTGGAAACCACTGATCTGTTTTGTCTGCAGAGTTTTACCCTGCTCAGAATGTCATAGAAATGAAAAGACATGGTATGTAACTCGGGGTCTGCAGTCGCTCACAGAGCATAATGCCTTTAAGAATTACCCATGTTTTTGTGTTTGTCAGTGACTCAGTACCTTCTGTTGCCAGTCGCATTTCTGTGGATGTAATGTGGTTTGTGTATGCATTTACCAGCTGAAGGACATGTGGATTATTTCCATTTGGGGCTAGTATACACAAAGTCTCCATACACTTTTGTGTACGGATTTTACTGTGAACGTCAAGTCTCCATTGCACTTGAGTGAATGCCCAGGAGTGAGATAGCTGAGTTCTACAGCAAGTGTGCGTTTATAAGGACCCAACTACCTTCCAAGAGGGCAACGCCATTTTTGCATTCCCACCAGTGACATCCAAGTATTTAAGTCCCTCTGCAACCTTGTCCGCACTTGGTATTGTCAGCGTTTCTGATTTTAGCCGTTATCATAGACGGGTATGATAGCCCGCCATGGTGTGGATTCGTTAGGAATAATGCTAGCATTTTCGTGTGCTTGTCATCTGTTTACCTCCTTTGGTGGTTTGTCTCTTCAAGTGTTTTGTGTTTCATTAGGTCCTTTGTGCTTTTGTTTTGTTTTGAGTTCTTTATATAATCTGGATGTGGTCCTTTATCAGAGATGTGATTTGAAAATACTTTCTCCAAATGTGCAACTTATCTTTTCATTTTTTCATCGATATCTGTCAACCCAAATAAAAGACAGAGAGAAGGCTGGGTGTGGTGGCTCACACCAGTAATCCCAGCACTTTGGGAGGCCAAGGCAACAGGATTGCTTGAGTCCAGGTGTTCAAGATGAGCCTGGGCAACATAGCGAGACCCCATCTCTACAAAAAAACATTTGTTTTAAAAATTAGCCCGGCATGGTGGTATGCACTGTAGTCCCAGCTATTCACCTGACCCCAGGAGTTGGAGGCTGCAGTGAGCTGTGATCATGTCTCCACACTCCAGCCTGGACAACAGAGTGAGACCCTGACTCAAAAAGAAAAAAAAGAAACAGGCTTTCTAAAAGACAGTGATATTTATTCAAGAATGGACATTACAGTGAGAATACATGTGTCATAGTAAACTATGAGCATGTCCAAGATTGGGACAAGGGGAAGTTTGTAAAGGCAAGATGATGATATCGGCCTCCATTGTTTTGAAATGATCGTTCTTGGCTACAAGGATCAGTGACAAGGGTGGCATCAGTCCAAGATTGGACGGGCGGTTGCTGGGCGGGCATCCTCACAGAAGTATCTTGCATGTGTGTAAGGTTTTGATGGCCATTGTGCAAGGTTGTGGTCTCGGCAGTCTCCCATGACAGCCCTTGTTATCAGCCATTGGTGAGTGAGAACCCTCCCTCCAGGGCCTCCCAGTCCTATCTGCATTTTGTCTGACAACTTTCATGGATCCTTCCAAAAGCAGAAAATTCTAATTTTTATAAAATCAAATTATCTTTTTTTTTTTTTTTGTCTTTTGTGGATAGCACTTTTGCAGTCAAATCTAATAAATCCTTGTCTGACCCAAGGTCACAAAGATTTCCTACATTTTCTTCTAGAAGTTTTAGAAGCTTAGGTTGTAATTGTTAGGTCTATGATCTATAGGAGTAAATTTTATCTATGATGTGAGCTACAAATTGGGGGCAACAGCAGAGTTTGTTGAATGCTGTTTCCATTGAATTGCTTTGCAGCTTTATCAAAAATCAATTGGCCTCATATGTGTGGGTCTCTTCCTGAACTTTGTACTGTTTTACATATTTATATAAAATATATCAGCATATTTTCTTGATTACTAGAACTTTAAAACAAATCTTGAAAACCTGTAGTGATCTTAAAAACAGTCCTCCAATTTTGTTATCCTTCAAACTCATTTTGGCTATCCTAGTTTCTTTATCTTCCCACATAAATTTTAGGAACAGCTTGTTGGTTTGCTAAAAAAAAATTCTGGGGTTTTGAATGGAATCACATTGAATATTTAGTTAAATGTAGAGGAAATTAACATCTTAACAATGAGTCTTCCAATCCATGAAGATGATATATCTCACGGCTTACTAAAGTATTCATGATTTCTTTCATCAACATTTTGTAATTTACAAGATATGGCCTTGCAATTGTTTGTTAGATTGATACCAAAATATCTCATGATGTTTAGTACACGTGTACATGTGTCTTTTTTCATTTCAACTCCCAATTGTTCATTGCCAGTATGTAGAAATAGGAATGATTTTTGTATAGTGACCTTGTAATTTGCTGATTTGCTGAACTCACCTTTTAGTTCTAGCAGATTTTTTTTTTTTTGGTAGAGTCTTTGGAATTTTCTACTTGGTAATACTGTCTTCCACAGATGGAAACAGATTGTTTCTTTCCTTCCAGCCTGTATGTCTTTTATTTCTTTGTCCTGACCTTTTGTATTGACTAAGCCCACAGCAGAATGTTGAGTGGGCGTGGTGAAGACCAGACCTTCCTGCTAATTCTCAATCATGTAGAAAAAACATTCAGTCTTTCACCATGAAGCATGAGGGGGGACCCCCCCCACCGCAAAAAAAACAATGGTTTTTGGAGGGCAGGCTCCTTGTAGTCAAGACTTCTCCTACTAGGTAAGTTCTAGGAACCCGTCAGCATCAGTGTACCAGCTAGCGTTGTTGTGAGAAATTGTGTTTGAATTCAGTGAATTTTTTTTTAAGATTCTTTCAGTGCATTTGCCCATTTCATGATGGGTGACTTACATGAACAACCTACCCACGTCACGCTGAGTGTGTAGCAGTTTTTGACCAAAAACGTCATGACCCCTGTGCCCCACCCTCCCTATTTTACCTGATTTTACCCTGAGCAACTTTTTTGTTGTTGTTGTTTCTCCAGATGGAAAAAGTCTCAAAGGAAAACATTTTGCTGATGTGGAAGAAGTGAAACAAAAAACAGCAGAAGCACTAAAAGGCATCAAAATTAACAAGTTCAAAAACTGTTTTGAGCAGTTAAAAAAAGCATCTCCACAGGTGTATTGCATCAAATGGAGAGTACTTTGAAAGTGACTGAAGTTTAAGCATGTAAGAATACACAATTTTCTATAAATAAATTCCAGGTACAGGACTAGCTGTGGGATTTTTGTAGATAATCATTACGAGGTTGAGAATTTTCCTTAATTCCTGCTTTTATTGTAGATAGATGCTTAATTTTGCCAAAGGCTTTCTCTGCATCTATTGAGATAATTCTGTGATCTCTTCTTTGGTCAGTCAATATGGTGAATTGCATTGATTGGTTTTCAAACATTCAACCATCCTTGCATTGCCAGGACAAGCCCCACTTGGAGATGGTGTATGAGCATTTTTAAATGTTTTATTTTGTTAAGAAAATTTCTATCTGTTCGTGGAGGAGATTTGTCTATATTTTCTTTACCTGCAACGTCTTTATCTGGCTTTGGTGCCAGGGTAATGCTTGCTTCATAGAATGGGATGGAAAGTGGTCCCTCATCTCCAATTTTCTGGAAGAGTTTTGTAGTATTGGTACTATTTCTTCCTTAAGTGCTTGGTAGAATTCAAGAGTGAAACCATCTGGGACTTAAGTTTTCTTTGTAGGAATGTTTTCAACTACAAATTAAATTTTTATAATAGATATAGGTCTATTCTTGTAATGTAATTCTTGAATGAGCTTTGATATTTTATGACTTTAAGAAATTAGTCCATTTTATCTAAGTTGTCAAACTTATTGACATAAAGTTATTCATAACATTCCTTTATTATCCTTTTAATGTCTGTGAGACCTGTGACGATGGATCCACTCTTTTTATCGATATTAATCATGATTCCTCTCTCTTTTTGTCCTAATAAATCTTGCTAGTAGTTATCAATGTATTCATCTTTTCCAAAAGCCATCTGTTGGGTTCATTGATTTGTCTCTTCTTTTTTTTTTTTTTTTTAGCTTTTTAATTCAATTTGGCAATCTCTGCTGTTTGACTGTGGCATTAAAATCACTTACACTCCGAAGACTATTGATATAATTTGGTTTCACTCTGCCATCTTACAATCTGCTTACCCTCTTTCTCGTCTCTTCTTTTGTGCTACTTTTTCTCTTCTTCGGCTTTCATTTGCATTAATTGAGTATTTTTATGATTCCATTTCACCTCCTTTGTTGACTTCTTAGCCACATATTTTTTGTTTTGTGTTGTTTTCTTTTTTGGTCTTGTTTCATCGCGTTAGGGTTTATAGCAGACAATGTTAGCATATATCAGTCTCCCTTCAAGTGATATTGACTACTTCATTTATAGTCCATGAACTGTACATTAGATTATCATTTCCCAGTCTTGGTCTTTGGGCTGTTGTTATACATATTACTTCCACATTGACTATGAACCCACAATACCTCATTCGTTTTACTTTAAATTCTAAAAATAAGAAAAATATTTTCTATTTACCTGCATTTTTACCACTTTCGGTGTTCTTTATTCTTTTGTGTAGTTTCATGCTTCCACCCAGTATTATTTCCTTCTGTCTTAAAGGCTTTCTCTTTTGTAGCGTAGGTCTTCCGCTGATGAGTTCTCATAGCTTTTGTATGGATGACAAAGTTTTTGTTTCATCCTTGATTTTTCAAGATGTTTTCTCTGGGTCTGAAATTCTAACTTGACAGATTGTTGTTGTTTTGTTTTGTTTTCTCTTTCAGTGCTTTAAGATGTTGCTCTACTACCTTCTGACTTGCATTGTTTTCGGTGCAAAAAAGAAAAAGGAAAAAACTCTCACTTTTTTATTCCTTTTGTGTGTCTTTTTTCTCCAGCTGTTTTAAGCTTTACTCTTATCATTGGTTCTAGGCAGTGTTGTTTGGACATGACTTGATATTCTTCCCTGTTTCTTTTGCTTCAAATCCATTGCTTCCTAGATCTGTAGATGTATAGTTTTCATCACATTTGTAAAATGTTAAGATATTATTGCTTTGAATATTTTTTTCTTTCCTCCTTCTTCTTCCTTCACATGGTGCCATCTACAGTTGTCCATGGTTCTCTGATCCTCTGTTCTGTTTTCTCCATACTTCTTTCTATCTGCGTTCCATTTTTGGATAGTTTCTATTGCTGTGTCTTCAGGTCACTAATTTTTCCTTCTACGGTGTCTAATCTGCTCTTAATGCAAACATCATTTTCATCTGTTTTATATTTTCCACATCTCTCCTTGACATGCTTGTGTTTTACTGCCCTCTAATGTTGAACATATGGAATATGGTTATAACTGTTCATACGTCCTTGTCTACAAATTCTGTCATTTCTGATTTCTGTGTTGGTTTTGATCAACTTTTTACCTCACTGTGGGTCATATTTTCTTGCTTCTTTGCATGTCTGGTCAACTTTGATTGGGTGCCAGACGTTGTGAATTTTACCTTGTTGGGTACTGAATATTTTTGTACTTTGTAAATATTCTTGAACGTTGTCCAGGGACCCAATTAAATTATCTGAAAATGGTTTGATCCTCTTGAGGCTTGCTTTTAAAGCTTTGGCAAACAGGGCCAAAGCATCACTCTTTAGGGCTAATTTTTCCCCATTACTGAGGTCACAACATTCAGAGTACTCTACCTAACTCCCTATGAATTTCGAGGTGTTCCACTCTGGCTGATGGGAAAAGGAACTTTTCCTAGCCTTGTGTGAGCTCCAAGGATTGTTCTCTCTGTTCCTTTTGAAGTTTTGTGGTTCTTTTCCCAGAGACTCTGAGCTCAGATGAAGATTGGGGATGTGGGAACCCTCTGCAAATTTCTAGAACTCTCTCCCCTCTCTGCAGCTCTCTCTCATGACTCTTTTCTGGAACACTGAGCCACTTTGGTCTCCCCAAACTTCTACCACCATTCCCTCAACTCATGGAGACTACTGGGCTTTCTTAGGTTCCCTCTCCCTGCGATGTAAACTGGAAGCTTTCCAGGAAGCTAGCTGTGTCCCTTTGGGACTCACCATGTTGGCTATCCATCTCTCAGGGATTCCCCCTCCTGTGCTGTTGTTGTCTCATGTCTGATAACCACGGTTTTGTTTATTTTTTTCCAAGTTTTGAGCTTAGTTTTTCAAAGTTTGAGGCAGGAGGATGAATCTGGCCCTTGCTACTCTATCTTGAATGGGGGCATCGGTGTCTTAAACATTATGAATAGGTCTTTGTGTTTTACTCTGAGTGGAACAGGGACACATGGGGAGAACTCTGAATGGCATGATCTGACACGCATCTTTCACAGGGAGGAACAAACGAGTGAATAAAATGTTGAACAATGAACTGCCCTCTAATGCCCTCTAATGTGCCACAAAACTTATTTAATTTGCTGACTGTTGTTTATCCTGTTCACTGATACATCCAGGTGACTAGAGCATGCCCCACCTAGGGCAGGTACTTGGGAAAGAAACTGAGAATGAACAAGCAAAGAAGGTGACAAGAGAGAAGAGGGACTTGCTGCCCTGGGGGCCATCAGGAAGGGCTTCCTGGAGGCAGCAGCCGGTAGGTGCCACATCTGGAAGGATGTTCACTCTGCCAAGGACTATAGGAAGCAGTTGGTCAGCAGGCACAGTCAGGGGTGAGACAGTGGGAGGAAACAGGTGTAGCAGGTCCTGTGACCCACAGGGAGGCCCAGATCCAGCCAGGGAGACCTCCAAGGCTGTGTTTGGGAGTTTGGACTCTAAGGCCTGGGAGGAAACAGGACACCACTTGGCTGGCCTTGCACCCTTCGCCCCAGGGTTGGCAGGCTGTGTGGAGGTCACTCTGTCACTGAGGTGACCTCTGAGTCCCCCAGGCCCATCCCCAAAGCAACCTCTCCCTCTGAGGGAGATTTCCAAAGTTCCCAAAAAGCTCTCCAGTTTCACAATGCCTCCCTGCTCAAGCCAGTTTGCTTACACTTGAGGGAACCCCAGCTTATCTCAGGGGGCCATGCTTGGAGGTGCCCCTCCATTCACTGTTGAGGCCCAGAGGGGGAATGTAGCCCCCCTGAGGTCACGCTGCAAGGGCAGCAGGGCCACAATTCCAGTCCAGCTCTCTGGATCCCAAGCCCGGCTCGCATCCCTTCAGCTCTTGTCCCCCACAGAGCTGGGACAGGCAGAGAGAGAACAGTGTCAGTCTGACTCAGGCCAGTGTCTAAGCAACAAGGGGTGGGGCCCAAGATCCAACCCTGGCTGTGGGCATCAGACCCGGTCCCTGTAACCCAGCCTCTCATGCACAAAGGTGGTCTTCAACAAGGAAGACAAGTCATGCTGGAAAGAGCAACTGGCCCAGGGAGGGAGGGACCCAGCCACCAGCCACCGGGGCCTTCTGTAGGGATCATGGCAGAGAGAGACAGGACGGGCGCAGGGAGATGGGATGGAGGAGGGAGGAGATGGGGGAAGAAAGGGAACAGGGTGGGAAGGAGGACCCTCACTCCACACGTGAGCAACAAGCTTGGGGAGGGGACTTGACCATGGTCATAAGCTGGTCACTGAGGGAGGGGACAGGACTTGGCCACTGTCATAGGACTGGCTACTGGGGTAGTTGGGATTTGAGCCTTGGTCTTAGATGCCTGGCACAGAGCAAGTGCCCAGCACATATGGGACCCTCCCACCCATCCTGTGAGCAGGGTCAACAACAGGGGGGACCAGAGAGGAAGCGGAGGGCAGAGCTGAGACCAGGAGAAGAAGGAAGCTAGCTAGGGTGGGCTGAGGATGCTACAGCCAAGAAATGGAGTCAGCACAGGCCCACCTCAGAGCACACATCCTAGTGAAGGCTTACATGGCTAAGAGAAGGGACACTGGATGCTGGTGGACCCAGGTTCAAGTCCATGTTCACCCAATCACAGCTGTGCAACCTGGGGTGACCTGCGTTGCCTTCCATGCCTTAGTTTCCTCATCTGTCAAAAGGAGATGGAAGCTCTTCTCTCGCCTGGAGATTTTGAAGATTATAGGAAATAATTCATGCAGTGTCTGTCACAGTGACAGGAAGTCCTCGATAGATGTTAGTCACTATTGTCATATGGTAATAGTTGCAGTTGTAGTAATATCAGTAGTAGCAGCAGCAGCTGAATAGCAGCAATTGAATGATATCTGGTAGAAATAGTAGCACCAGCAACAACACAAGTAATTCATAGAACTGTAAGATGAAAATTCCTAAGGATATAGAAAACTGGAACAATACAATTAACCAAATTGATCTAATAAATGCAAACAAAACGTTTACCAAGATAGATCATATGCCAGAACATCTATCAAGCTTCAATACATTTAAAAGGCTTAAATCAAACAGAGTACATTCTCTGATCATAACATAAATTAGGGTTTTATGTTAAAATATATCTGGAAGAACTTCAAAGTCTTGGAAATTAAGCAACACAGTTCTAAATAACCCATGGGTCAAAGAATAAATCATAAGGAAAATTAGAAAGTGTTTTGAACTGAATGATAATGGAAATACAACCTTATAAAAGTTTGTAGGACACAATAAAAAGCAATACTTAGAAGGAAATTTATATCTTAATGCCTATATTAGAAAAGAAGACAGGTATAAAATCAATTAGCTAAACTTCATTTTATGAAGTTATCAAAAAAGAGCAAACTAAACCCAAAATAAGAAGGAAGGAAATAACAAAAACTAGAGCAGAAATCAAGGAAATAAAAAAGGGGCAAACCACAGAGAATGAATAAAATCAAAAATAGGTTCATCAAAAAGATCAATAAATTGTGCTGGGCACAGTAGTTTGCACCTGTAACCACATCTACTTGGGAGGCTAAGGTGGGAGGATCACTCAAGGCCAGGAGTTCAAGGCTACAGAGAACTACGATAATGTCACTGCACTCACTCCAGCCTGGGTGACAGAGTGAGACATTGTCTCTACAATAAATACATAAATAAAATTGATAAACACTCACTAGACTGATCAAGAAGAGAGAAAATACAAAATGCTAATTTCAGAAAGGAATAAAGAACATACTACAAATTCTTTAGTCATTAAAAAAGTAACCAAATATGACTAAGTAAGCTAGATAATTTAGATTGAATAGACAAATTCTCGAAGAAACACAAATTACCAAACTGACTCAAGAAGAAACAAAAAATCTGAGTAGTCCTATGATATAGTTTGGAGAGCTGTTCCCTCCAAATCTCATGTTGAAATGTCATCCCTGATATCGGAGTTGGGGCCTGGTGGGAGGTGTTGGGATCATGAGGGTGGATCCCTCATGAATGACTTGGTACCATTCTCATGGTAATGAGTGAGTTCTCACCCTATTCGTTCCTCTATTAGCTCACGTGAGGTTGTTTTAAAAAGCCTGACACCTTCCTTCTCTTTCTTGCTTCCACTCTAGCCATGTGATATGTTTGCCCTCCTTGTCTTCTGCCATGAGCAAAAACTTCCCGAGGCCTCACCAGAAGCAGATGCCAGCACTGTATATTTTGCACAGTTTGTATAACTATAAGCTGAAATAAATCTCTTTTCTTTATAAATTACCCAGCTTCATGCATTTTTTACAGCAATGCAAAATGAACTGATAATCCTATATCTATTAAAGAAATTTAAATTATAATAAAAGCCTTCCCACAAAGAAAACCTTAAGCCCAGATACTTCACTGTTGAGCTCTAGCAAAAAGTTAAGAAAGAAATAACACTATACAATTCTATACAAATTTTTTTATAAATAGAGGAGGGAATACTTCCTAAATCATTTTGTGAGACCAGCACAATCCTGATATCAAAACCAAAGGCATTACAAAAAAGGAAAACTAAAGACCAATATTTTATATAAAAATAGACTCAAAAATCTTTTTGTCAAAGTCTTAGCAAATTGAGTAAAATGATAATACACCATGTAGGGTTTATTCCGGGGACAAAAAATTAATTTGATATTTGAAAAGCAACAAAGTGCAATTCTATACTTTAACAGAATAAAGTAGAAAAGGTTTGATTATATTTACGAAAAATAATGTAGAAAAGGCATTTGACAGAATTCAATACCTATTCATGATTTAAAAAAAAAAAAGCTCTCAACAAACAAGGAGTAGGAGGAAATTGCTTCAACCCAACAAAGGACACCCACACCTCAAACCAACACACTGAATGACCCAAGACTGATCAGAAATGAGACAAAGACACCCTTCTCTTCACTTCCAGTCAACGTTACATGAAATTGCTAACCAGTGCAAAAGTTAAGAAAAATGGGAAGAAAAAAATACATATGCCGCAAGTGAAAACCCAAGACTATCTCTTTTTTTTGCAGACAACATGACTGCACACACAGAAAATCTTACAGAATCTTTTTAAATATATTAGTACTAATACTTACTAATAATTTAATTTAGCAAGATCTCAGAATAAAAGATCAATATACAAAAAAATCAGTTGAATTTCCATGTACTAGCAACAAACAACTAAAAAATGAAATTTTTCTAAAAATGACATTTTCAGCAGCATCAAAAACATAAAAGACTCAGAGATAAATGCAGCAAAATATATGCAATAATGAAGTATTGCACAGAGAAATTAAAGAAACCTTTAAAAGTAAAGATATATGCTATTTGCATATAAAAAGACTTTTTATGCTATTTGCATATAAAAAGATTTTTTCTCGAAATTGATTTTATAGATTGAATGTAATGTCAATCAAAATATCAAAGGACTTTATTGTAGCATTCAGTATCACTCATAGATTAAATATTTATAAAGAAATGTTAAAGAACTTAGAATAGCCAAGATAATCATGAAAAAGAACAAAGTTGCAAGAAATCCACTACTTGATTCAAGATTTGTTATTATGCTACAGTAAACAAAACAGTGAGGCACTGACATAGGTTAAACAAATAAATCGATGGAACAGAATAGAAAATCCAGCATAAAACCACACTTACACAGTTGATTGATTTTTTTAAAGATGCCAAAGCAATTCAACCATTTTAAACAAATGGTTCTGGAACAATTGCATATACATAATGGAAAAAGATGAACTTCAATGCTGGGCTCAAAACATTCAAAAATTAATTAGAGGTGGAACCAAGATCTAAATGTAAAAGCTAAAACTAAAAAGCATCTAGACGAAAGCACAGGAGAAAAATCTTGCCAAGCAAAGCAATAGGTAAATATTTCTAAGGACTCAGAAAACAATCATCTTAAAAAACTGATAAATTTGATTTCATCAAAATTAAAACTCCTATTCATCAACTGATATCATTAAGAAAATGAAAAGGCAAGCCACAGACATGGAGAAAATCTTCACAGTGCATATATTTGGCAAGAGACTATATCCAGAATAAAGAACTCCTATAACTCAGTAAGAATAAGACAAACAGTTTATTTTGAATTTTTATTATATATTTTATGTATTTATTTATTTATTTTAGTTAGGGTCTAACTCTGTCGCCCAGGCTGGAGTGAAATGGCACAATGACAGCTCACCACAGCCTCCAACTCTTGGGCTCAAGCAAACCTCCCACCTCAGCCTCCTGAGTAGCTGGGACTACAGTTGTGTGCCACAATCCCCAGCTAATATTTTTATTTTTGTAGAGACAAGTTCTCACTATGTTGCCCAGGCCGTTCTCGAACTCCTGGGCTCAAGCAGTCCTCTCGCCTCGGCCTCCCAAAGTGCTGGGATTACAGGTGTGAGCCACCACGCAGTCACAAGCAGTTCCTTTTTAAAGCAAAAGATTGATAAAGTCCTTCACAAAAGATGGCATATTAATGACCAATAAACAAATGAAAAAAAAAATGATCAACATCTTTAGTCCTCAGGGAAGCATCAATTAAAACCACAATGGGCTCACACCTGTAATCCCAGCACTTTGGAAGGCTGAGGCAGTAGGATTGCTTGAGCCCAGGAGTTCGAGGACAGCCAGAGCAACAAAATGTGACCCCCATCTCTACAAAAAAAAAATTGAAAAATTAGCTAGGTGGGGTGGTGTGTGTCTCAGCTACTTGGGAGGCTGAGGCAGAAGGATTGCTTGAGCCAACGAGGCTGCTGCACTCCAGCCTAGGTAACAGAGTGAGTCCCTGTCTCAAAAACAAAGAAGCTTCCACTGCATATCCACTGACAGAGCTCAGATGAAAAGATGGCAAAACCAAGCATTGACGAGGCTATGGAGGTACCAGAGTCCTGCTGGTGGGATGTGAAACGGCGCAACCTCTTTGGAAAAATGACATTGTCTTCTAAAGTTAACATATGACTCAGCAATTCCACCTTTAGGTATTTTACCCAAGATATTTGAAGACACATGTACACAAAATTACTTATACAAAAATGTTCATAGCAACCTTATTCATCATAGCCTCACACTGGAAACCATCTGTGGTAGGCAGAAAATTCCATACACACCCCAAAAGATCTCACATCAATCAACTAAGTGTCCATCCCGGAAACTAAAGCAAGATCGAGTTAAACCTAATCCAAGCAAAAGAAAAGAAATAGTAGGAGGTAAACAGGCCAGGCATGGTGGCTCACGCCTATAATATCAGCACTTTGGGAGGCCAACGTGGGAGGACTGAGCTCAGGAGTTCAACACCAGCCTGGGCAACAGAGCAAGACCTTGTCTCTATTTTTTAAAAAGCTGGGCTCGGTGGCTCAACCTGTAATCCGCGCCTTTGGGAGGCTGAGGTGAGTGGATTACCTGAGCCCGCGGGCTCGAGTCCCGCCTGGGCAGCGAGACCTCATCTCTAAAATAAATTTAAAAAAAAAATCAGCCGGGCATGGTAGCCCATGCCTGTAATTCCGGCTACTCGGAAGGCTGAGGCGGAAGGATCGCCGGAGCCCAGCAGGCAAGGCTGCGGTGGCCGGGAGTGGCCACTGCACTCCAGTCTGGGCGACCGAGTGAGACTCCAACTCAAAAAATAAATAAATAAATAAATTAAATAAAATAAAGGTTAACACAGGAAAGAAGTTCTGATACATGCAGCAACATGGATGAGTCTAAAAATATTATGGTGGGTGAAGAAATACCTGACACACAAAATCACATACTGCACATTCCCAACTATTCGCAGTTCTAGAAAAGGCAGAATTAGTCTATGGTGAAATAAATCCAAACAGTTTTGTGGTGATAGAGCTTAACTAGGGAGGAGCAGGAGAGAGGTTTTCGGGGTGGTATCCTGAGGGTTGTGAATTCCATGGCTCTAACATTTGTTAAAATCCATGAGCTACAATACGGTCAGGATCTGTGCACTTCATTGTCAGCTAAATATCCCTCAATTTTTTAATATTGAAAACTTTAAAAACTCAAAAACCTATGGAAGAGATGTGCTTCAAAAATCAGAATATTTTAGATTTTTTTAAAGTAATCGGGTGTCCATCCTGCATATGCCATGGCCACCTTGAGCAGATGTAGACTTCGACAGATGGCCATCTCTGGTCCAGAAACACACACATATTCACACGAAGTCCCACAAATTGCGTCACATCAGCAGGGGTCTGCTTTTACACTGAGGTTGCTGCAATGCGACAGGGGAAAAGAAGTTTAATTTTCTGAGATTGGGAATTGGAGTTTTAGACAAGGAACCATGGTGGTGGTGGAACATACAGCAGTGAACAAAGACAGTAAAGGCCTGGGGAGGGGACCTTCTGGGAAACCTCGGGGCTCCCCTGGGAGCAGAGATTCTGCTGACATCTGCCCTGCAGGTGAGAGAGCCACCCAGGTCCTTCCTGCTGCACCCCAGTGTCCTGCAAATGCGCCAGGAGGGGGCACAACTCCCAGCAGACAAGCTCCTCCAGGGATTGACCTGGGAGTGGGAGGATGAGCACAAACAGCCCGGTCTTCATGGGGGTGCTAGACTCATCTTCTACCCTCAAGGTATACCTTTGTGCTCACAGCATCTCAAATTTAGTGTTTCTTTAGAATAAATTCCTGGAAATTGAGTTGCTTGGGGAGACGTATGCCTATTTTAAACTTTAATTGATATTGACATCACCTTTTAATTGATATAGCCAAAACTTCCAAAAATGTAGATCCAATTACCCACTTATCAAAGGACACTTCCTTGCTGATATTCAGTGTTTTCTTTTTTGCTAGTCTTGGCCACAATGATACCTTATCTTAGTTTTCGTTCCTTAGCTATTAGCAAAATAGAGTTTCTAGTATCTCCATCATGTGTGTGCCCTGTGGTCATTTTTAAATGGAATGTTTGTCTTTTCCGTATTGATCTATAAAGTGCTCATTGCTTATCATTGACGTTAACCCTTGGCAATAGGCAACAGCAAAAAACAAAACCAAACTGCTGCATCTTTCAACTTAATTTATAGTAATGTTGTTGAGCAAATCTTTTGAAATGTTTGCCTTCACATGTATTAATCTTTTTTTTTAAGGTTTTTGGGGTTTGAGATCACACTTAGGATCTTGGGGTCAAAGATCTTGTTGAATCACAGAATCTGGGAACATTGAAAATAGAGAAATCTTGTAGCCATCATTACACAGTTATGTGATGTCAGGACCAGAACTTTCAGGACTTATATTTTGAAGGCACATTCATTCACTTGATCTCCCATTCACTGATTCCAAAAAATGGAGTGCCTTCTGTGTGCTGGGCATTATGCTGGGTGCTGGGGATACAACCGCAGTGAGCCAGGCAAAGCCCTGCCTTCCTGGCACCCACCTGCAAAGAACCACCATCAGCCGGCACCACACATCAGTTACGTCTGAGACCCCTGGCCAGGGCTGGGGACGCGGCTCCGATTTGGCTGAAAACTATTCGATACAGCTGTTTCGAGATGCCTTTGTATCCCGCTGTGATTCTAGGCATCTATTTTGTGCATGGAAAAGCGCGGTTCTAGAAAGAGATGGACGTCACAGAACAGGTGAAGAACCAGGAGCCTCAAAGGCCTTTGAGCAGAAGGGAGGCGTCAATTACAAAAGGAGAAAATGACGCCTCCGTTTGCGGCCGCGCTGCCTGGGCAGGGGGGTTGGCAAAAAGGACAGGAAAGCCTGGACAGGGGAAGGGGTGCAAGACCAAGAAGCAGGCCCCTGCAGGAGGACGGTGGAAACTTGCAGAGGGGACCTGAGCGGGCGGGGCTTGAGTCAAGTGGGTGTGGCCTGGGCTGGAGATGGACGGGGGCGGTCACCCGGGCTGGGGTCCGCCGCGCCACACCCTCCCCCTGACCGTGCCCCGCCTGCAGCATGTGTACATCTGGCCGGCGTCGGAGGCGGCGCACCCACAGCCGCCAGCTGTGCACAGCCGCTTCCACCTCCTCGCATTCCTGAACCCCAACCTCTCCCCGGACTGCAGGACCCGGCTCTCCGCCCGGAGGCCCACACACCCTCTGCTGGCTGGGCCTCCTGGCCTGGAGCCCAGACGCCCATCCAGAGCCACCCTCCTCCAGAGCCTGCCGGGATTCCTGGGGTTCAAGGCCCCCGGGCACCTACCTCCAGGACAGAGTCGACCCCTGAGTCCCCTGCAGCCCCGTCTCCGGCGTGGTGGGCAGCCCAGGTGATCTCCCACTTAGCACAAGAGGCAGGAGTTGAGGGGGAGAGGGGCGCTGCTCAAGGCCTCATTGCGGGCTCTGACCCCAGACCCAGGAGGCCGGGCTCTTGTCCGTGCACCTGGAGTCCTTGGACAGTGTCTCTGCTTCCCAAGTCTCGGATTCTCCCCTGTAAAATGGGCGGAAATGACTTGGAGGGGTATGGGGGGAGTTGGAAGAGGGGGTGGGGACGGAGAAGGCTCGTAAGTCGCGCGGCCTCGACTGCAGGGATCAGCCCCCATCATTTCACGGTTGGCGCCTGACCCTGACCTGTCACTGTTGCCCTTGGGTTGAATGAACGTCAGCACGTGTTCAGAGAGTGAGTTTTCCTGGGCTTAGCAGCCTAAATCTGCACGAACTTCTTTGGGAGACTCGGGGAGACGCGGAAACCAGCCTTCCCCTGGTGGCTGGTGGGTGTGCCCCGACTCAGGAGGGCAGGGAGGCGGTGGTTCCGCTAAAGCTCCTGCATTTGGGGGGGTGGGGGGGGCGGAGGGGGTGACCGCTCTCGACGGGTTCAAAGTGGCTTCAATTTACTCAAAATCCCTGTCCACACCACAGGATTGGGACCTGGGTAAGGCAAGCGAGGTACTCGCCTGGGCCACAGAATTTATGGGGGCGCGAAAAGACTGTGTAATCAAGAGAAATTGCATTTTAATGTGATGTTTTCAAAAATCAAATCGGCCAGCTACAGCCTATGGGCTGGCCACCTGTTTTTATAAATAACGTTTTATTGGAATCAGGGCCAGAATGCGCGTCAGGCAAGGTGATGGGAGGTGCACATGCAGGGTCAGATCCTCTTGACTGAGCATTTGGAGACTTTGTTCATTTGGGAGTTTTGTGCATTCATTTTGATTTTTCTAAGCAGTGAGTTAACATTATTTCTGACCTGGCACAGCAGCTCACAACAGTAATCCCAGCACTTGGGAGGCCAAAGCAGGAGGATTGCTTGAGCCCAGGAGTTCAAGACCAGCCTGGGCACTATAGTGAGAACTTGTCGCTACAAAAACAAAAATTAACCAGGTGTTGTAGCATACCATCTATAGTCCCAGCTACTTGAGAGGCTGAGGAGGGAGGATTACTTGAGCCTGGGAGTTCAGATCATTCCACTGCGCTCCAGCCTGGGCAACAGAGCGAGCCCCCAATTCAAAAGAAAAAAAAAATGTGGAGTCCTCTCAAACCCTGCCACTTCTTTTTCAACTAAGCTCATGTAATAACGCTCACAGCATCTTCACCAGGAGTAGATTTCATCTCAAGAAACCACTTTCTCTGCTCATCTGTAAGAAGCAACTCCTTACCTGTTCAAGTTTTATCATAAGATGGTAGCAATTCAGTCATGTCTTCAGCCTCCACTTCTAATTCTAGTTATTTCTGCCACATCTGCAGTGACTCTCTCCATTGAAGTGTTGAACCCTTGAAAATCACCCATGAGGGTTGGAATCAACTTCTTCCAAACTCCTATTAATGTTGATATTTTGACTTCATTCCATGAATCATGAATATTGTTAACGGCATCTAGAATGGTGAATCCTTTCCAGAAGGTTTTCAATGTACTTTGCCCAGATCTATCAGAGGAATCAATGAGCAGCTATAGCCTTAGAAAATGTATTTCTCTTTTTCTTTTTCTTTTTTTTTTTTTGAGTTGGAGTCTCACTCCCGGCCACCGCACCCTCGACCGCTGGGCTCCGGCGATCCTTCCGCCTCAGCCTTCCAAGTAGCTGGAACTACAGGCAGGCGCTACCCCAACCCCGCCGGCTAATTTTTTGATTTATTGTAGAGATGAGGTCTCGCCAAGTTGCCCAGGCGGGTCTTGAACCCGCAGGCTCAGGCATTTCACTCACCTCGGCCTCCCAAGGTGTGGGATTACAGGCTGAGCCACCGAGCCCAGCGAAAATGTATCTCTTAAAGAATCAGACTTGAAAGTCACAATGACTCCTTGATCCATGGGCTGCAGAATGGGTGCTGTGTTGGCAGGCAGGAAAACAGCATGCATCTCCTTGCATATCTCTATCAGAACTCTTGGGTGACAGGTACATTGTTAATGAACAGTAATATTTTGAAAGGAATCTTTTTTTCTGAGTAGTAGGTCTCATCAGTGGGCTTAAAATATTGAGTAAAGCATGCTGTAAACCGATGTGCTGTCACCCAGGCTTTGTTGTTCCATTTCTAGAGCGCAGGCAGAGAAGATTCAGTTAGCAAAATTCTTAAAGGCTCTAGGATTTTAGAATGATAAACGAGCATTGGCTTCAACAACTTAAAGTCTCCTGCTGCCTCAGCCCCTAGCAAGAGTCATCCAGTCCTTTGAAGCCAGGCATTGGAGCCTCCTCTCTAGCTATGAAAGCCCTAGATGGCATCTTCTTCCAATAAAGACTGTTGGAAGTGTGTTAAAAGTGTGTTGTTTAGTGTAGACACTTTCATCCATGATCTTAGCTAGATCTGGATAACCTGCTGCAGCTTCTCCATCAGCACTTGCTGCTTCACCTTGCACTTTTCTGCTCTGTTCTTTCCTTAAACTTCATGAACCAACCTCTGCTCTCTTTAAACTTTCCTGCCGCTTCTTTGCCTCTTGCAGCCTCCATAGAATTGAAGAGTTAGGAACCTGTTCTGGATTAGCTTTTGGCTTCTGGGACTGTTGTGGTCAATTTGATCTTTTATTCAGGCCACTAAAACTTCCTCCATAGCAGCAGTAAGACTGTTTTGCTTTCTTGATATTCATGTTTTTCTTCACTTCTTGATATTGGAGTAGCACTTTTAATCCTTCAAGAATTTTTCCTTGACACAACCTGGCAACCATTTGACACAAGAGGCCTAGCTTTTGGCCTGTCTCAGCTTTTGGTGCCTTCTTCACTAAGCTTAATCATTTCCGGCTCTGGATTTAAAGTGAGAGAGGTACAGCTCTTCCTTTCACTGGAACACTTAGAGGCCACTGTAGGGTTACTAACTGGCCTAATTTCAATATTGTGTCTCAGAGAACAGGGAGGCCTGAGAAGGAGAGAGACAGAGGAATGGCCAGCCGGTAGAATGGTCAGAACACACACACCACTTACTGACTTTTGTTTTTTGTTTTGTTTTGTTTTGAGTTGGAATCTCACTCTGTTGCCCAGGCTGGAGATCAGTGGCGCGCTCACAGCCACCGCAGCCTCACCTGCTGGGTTCAGGCGATCCCTCCGCCTCAGCCTTCCGAGTAGCTTACCCGGCTTGTTTTTTTTATTTATTGTAGAGATGAGGTCTCACCAAGTTGACCAGGCTGGTCTCAAACTCCTGCGCTCAGGCAGTCCTTTCGCCTCAGCCTCCCAAAGTGCTGGGATTACAGACTTGAGCCACTGCAACTGGCCAACATTTATTGATTAAATTCAGTCTTATATAGGTGCATTTTGTGGTACCTGAAAACAATTACAATAGTAACATCAAAGATCACTGGTCATAGATTACCACAAAGATACAATAACAATGAAAAAATCTGAAATATTGTGAGAATTATCAAAATGTGACAGAGACATGAAGTGAGCACATGCTGTTGGAAAAACAGTGCCAATAGACTTGCTCTACGCAGAGCTGCCATAAATGTTTAATTTGAAAAAAATAAATTAATATCTTCTAAATGCTATAATAAAACGGAGGTATGCCTTCATGTCTGTAAGTTGTACCTTGATTGTGGTGCTTAGGTTTTCCACCTCCTTAATTTCCAACCTCTTGATCTGTCTGATACAGAGTATGTGTTAAAGTTTCACTAAAGAAATGTTAGTGTATGTCTGTGCATCCTTTCAACTCCTGTACTTTTTACTTCATAAAGGTGGTTGCCATATTATTTGGTGCATACATATTCATAAGTATTCTATCTTCTCTATGAATCATGACAGTTAGCATTAAGAGATGCCCTGCTTTGTCAAACCTGATGCTTCAGAACTTGAAGTCTACTTTGTCTGTTATCAGAATCACTACCCCTGCTTTTTTATTTGTCCATTTGCCTCATACATATTTGTCCATTTCCTTACTTAAAACTTTTGGAATCTCTTTGTTTTAGATGTGCATCTTATATATACTGCACATAGTTTGTCTTTGTTTGTGACCCAGATTGAACATTTTTTTTCAGTAGGTGAGTTAAGCCCAGTGATATTCATTGATATTATTGATATGTTTAATCTATCATAATATCATGCAATGGTATGTATTTTGTTATATTTGCTATGTTTCTTTTTGTACAAGATGTATGCTCTCGTTTTTTAACTTTAATTTGGTTTAATTTAGAGAAGGTTGTACTTAATGCCTTTAGTCTCTTATTCTATTATTTAACCTTTTATTATCTGGCTTATCCCTTTTTATTTAATACCTCTGAACTCTCGCCCATTTTCTATACAACAATAAATGAGATTATTCTATTTTTCGTCTTCTGTTTCCTTTCTCCTCCCATTTTCCAGTTGCACATTTGTACTTTGTCAAAACATATAATATTTACACTCTGGTGTTCCAGCCCCATCTCCATGTTTATTTTGTGTGTGTTCACACCACACTCATCGTCAGTTCTATGCTAAAGTTTTCTAGTCATCTCTTAGTTTGAATAAGCTCATCTTCCATTAGAGTCATAATTCCATAGGTTCTTTTATTTTGAAAGCTGTTTATTTGAAGGACAGCTTGGCTGGATATAAAATCTTTGGTTCATATTTTCTTTTTCCTTCTTCTTTTTGTTTTTTTTTTGTTTTTGAGTTGGGGTCTCACTCTGTCACCCAGACTGCAGTGCAGTAGCACAATCACAGCTTACTGAAGCCTCAACCTCCCGGGATCAGGTGATCCTTCCGCCTAAGCTTCCCAGGTAGTAGAGATGAGGTCTGGCTATGTTGCCCAGACTGGTCTTAAACTCCTGGGCTCAAGAAATCCTCCCATCTCGGCCTCCCAAAGTGCTAGGATTACAGGCATGAGTCACCATGCCCAGCCCACACTTAATCTAACCCTTTGACTAAGAGATGTCTCAGAGTTGATCATTCTGAGTTAATTTTCCCAGGCACTTAGTATATCCTTTGATTATGTAGATTTAGGTCTTTTGTTGTTGTTAGTTCTAGAAAATCTTCGTGGTCACCGTTTTAAATATTAGTTCTGTTCCATTGCTTTTCTTCCTCAGGACTCCAACAATACAAATGCTACTCCTTCCTTGCCTGACTTCCATCCCCACTACTTTCCCTCTAACCTGTTTTACTTCTTTCTTAAATTCACTTTCATTCTCTTGATTGTTTTTCTTCCTTTCCTAAATGTCCCTTATTAAATTTTCATTTGCTTCTTATCTCTCCAGGACACCTTATAAATTTTCTTCACTTCTGAGATGATTTTTTCATCTCTTCTGTCTCTTTCCTGAATTCAGTCAATTATCTTTTCAGTTGTCCTTGGAGATTTTGTGTCCTTTTCAAATTTATAATTCAAGATGGTTTTTTATATCTTTAAATGCTTATTTGAGTAGGATTAGCTGTATTTAGAATAAATGTCAAAAAAAGAAACGTTTTAGGTTTTTTTCCTGCATTATAATTGTTTTTCAGGGGAAGTTCCTTTTTTTGTGTGTGTTGCTTTTTGTTTTCTGGGATTTTTTTTTTTTTGGCAGCGACTCTATGAACCTATTAATTTTGTTCCCATTCATGTTGTGCTCTTAGAATGTTTTATGGAATTTCACGTTCAATGGCACCCTCTTCTGTCAATATAGCAAAGTCCAGATCATTTAATAGGTTTTGATTTGATGGTAGGCAAAAGGATTATATGTCCTCCGAATTTTTGGTTCTCTTTCCTAGTGCAGGGCCCTACATTATTCACTACATCTTTCCCTCTTACCACCCAATTTCCAAAGGATACTTCTCCTTTCTTTTGTGCCCTTTTCTTTCCAAAAAGCTGTGCATTTTGAAGACCACCCTTCAAATCAGGCAGGCATACTTTTAAGTTCCTTCCCTGTGGTTGGTGTTCTGATCTACTTGGACTTTTTCTTTGACCGTGTTTTTAAGACTTAGGGTGGACTTCATCTTCCTGGAGATCCACTTTAAGCCCTGTTGCTAACTCGACTCTTTTCCTTTCCCTGGAGTGTCTCTCAGTCTGCTTCGTCTGTCACAAAGCCTTGCGGTGGAGTGGGATGGGGTGGGAGGGCTAGAGACTACATGCTGGGCTGGCATTCTTTCTCCTTTTGCTCATAGTAATTTTGAAGTTTGGGCATTCTATGTATTTGTGCTGAGGTCGTAGCTTTTGTGTAGTTTTATTTCCCTTCTTCTTGTTCTTTGTTATTTTTTAAGGAAATCTGGGGAGGTGGAGACCTGGGTAACAGGTGTCGGCTTCCACTACCTGGAAGTTTACAGTTCAGCTTTACTTGCATTGGATTTTACAGCTTATTTCCTTAATTCTTACAAATAGAAGTACATTTTTCACATTTTAACATTTATGGGGCTGGGCTCAGAGGCTCAGCCTGTAATCTCAGCACTTTGGGAGGCCAAGGCAAGAGGATTGCCTGAGCCCTGGGTTCAAGACCCACTTAGGCAACTTGGCAAGACCTCATCTCTACAATAAATAAAAAAATTAGCCAGGCGTGGTAGTGCGTGCCTGTAGTTCCAGCTACTTGGAAGGCTGAGACGGAAGGATCACAGGAGCCCACCAGGTCGAGACTGCGGTGCCCAGGAGCGTGCCACAGCCCTCCAGCCTGGGTGACAGAGTGGGACTCCAACTCAAAAAAAAGAAAAACAAATTATGAAATTGGAGTGCATTTCACATTGATGGTACCTTACACCTGGATTTCTGTAGGCTTCTGTCAGTCACCTGGGGGCATGATCAGCTTGAGACCACTTAAAATGTGAAGGTCTGTGCTTGAGATTTTGGTGGTGTGAATTCAGGCGTCAAAACACATTGTGGGTTCAAATTCTCAGAAGCTCCTCCCTCCATCCACCTTGTGTGCTAATTGAAGCATGAAGGTTTTGTTGTTTTCTTTCTGCAGGACAGTGTTTTGCTTGTATGTTTTAATCACACTTAAACTGTACCTGCAGCCCTTTGGATCCCAGCTCTAGAGGTTACAGACTCCCATCTTGGTCAACATACCTTCTTCCAATGTTCTTCTGCTGTCTGGCTTTTTTTCCTCCAACGTAATATGTTTAAGATTCAACCTAACATGTTGTAGTTCATTCATTTTTGTTGCTGTATAGTATTCCATTTTATGCATGCCAGTTATTCTTTTTTACTGTAGGGGGACATTTGGGTCGTTTCCTGTTTGGGACTATGATTAACAGTGCTGTTGTGAACTTGGTTATACATGGACTCTAAGGCATACAAGCACTCCATTTGCATAGTGTATGCATTTAGATGGAAATGCCTGAGTCGTAAAGCTATGCATATATCCAACTTTAATATACAAGGAGGACCCCCAAAAAACAAAATTATTTTTTAGGAGGCAGGTCCCTTGTAGTACAGGCTTCCCCTGCTAGGTGAGTGTTCTAGGAACCCACTGGCATCAGTGTACCAGCTAGTGTTGTTGTGAGACGCTGCATTCTGCTTCAGTGAATTTTGGAGGGGGGAGATTCTTTCAACATATTTGCCCATTTCATAATGGGGGATGTATACAACAACTTGCCCACACTGCGCCGAGTATTCAGCAGTTCTTGACCAACGACAGCATGACCGCCATGTCCCAACCTCTCTATTCATCCAGTCTTGCCCAAGTAACTTTCTTTAGTTTCCCTGGTTGTAAAAGTCCACAAAGGGAAATTTTGTCGATGTGGAAGAGGTGAAACAAAAAATGGCAGAAACACTAAAAGGCGTCAAAACTGACGAGTTCAAAAACGGCTTTGAGCAGTGGAAAAAAGCATCTCAATAGGTGTCTTGCATCAGACGGAGAGTACTTTGAAGGTGACTGAACTTTAAGCATGTAAGAATAAATACACAATTTTCATAAATAAATTCCAGGGTTTTTTGGGTTCCTCTTGTATGATGCAAAATGTCTTCCTAAGAGCTTGTACTGAGTAACACTACTAGCAGTATGTTTCTTAGGGTTCTTTTTGCTGCACATCCTCACTAACACTTAGCATTCACTTTTTTGTCAGTCATCAAAATTTTAGCCAACCTGGTTGTGCTGTTAATCATATTGTGATATTCTTTTTACCTTCCATGATTAAAGAAAGAAGCTAAACATCTTCTCATTTCTTTTGGTCATCTGGGTATCTTCTTTGGTGCTATGCCTATTCAAGTATCCCACACGTTTCTTTTGTTTGTTTGTGTTTTGTTTTGTTTTTGAGTCAGAGTCTGATTCTGTTGCCCAAGCTAGAGTGCAGTGGCACGCTCACGGCTACTTGCGGACTCGATCTGTTGGGCTCTGGCGATCCTTCCGCCTCAGCCTTCCAAGTAGGTGGAACTACAGGAGCATGCCACCATGCCCGGCTAATTTTTTTGACTTATTGTAGAGATGCAATCTCGCCAAGTTGTCCAGGCTGGTCTTGAACCCCTGGGCTCAGTCACCTCTTGCCTCTACCTCCCAAAGTGCTGGGATTACAGGTGTGAGCCACCGTGCCTGGCCCTATTGTGTTGTCCATCACCACTAGCTTCCATTTTCCTGGCTTACCCCATCTGAGGTTCATACTCCCTTTGCTTTCCTTTTGTTTGGTTTTATTGCATCTAGACATACCTCTAAAAGTATTTTATTGTTTTAATAACTTCATATATATTATGCTTTCACATAAATTTTAATTTTTTTTTTTTGAGTTGGAGTCTCACTCCCTTGCCCAAGTTGGAGTGTAGTAGCATACTCACGGCCACCCCAGTATCAACTTACTAGGCTCCGGCGATCCTTTCACCTCAGCCTTCCAAGTAGCCAGAACTACAGGCATGTGCTACCACACCCAGCTAATTTTTTATTTATTTGTTGTAGAGATGTGGTCTTACCGAGTTGCCCAGACTGGTCTTGAACCTGTGGGCTCAGGCAATCCACTTGCCTTGGCCTCCCAAAGTGCAGGGATTACAGGCTGAGCCACCAAGCCTGGCTAATTTTAATCTTTATGTTTTCACATAAAGAGTATCATGTTGCATGTGCTTGTTAGAGACTTCCCTTTGCCTAATATTAATAGGGTCCATATTGTCTAATATTAAGTCTATACTAATAGTAACCTAGCCACATCAGTTTTCTTTTGTTAGTATTGTGTAGTATGCCTCTTTCTATACTTTTGATAGTTCTACATTCTTTTGACCGATTGATTAATTGATTTTGAATCAGAGTCTCACTCTGTCGCCCAGACTGGAGTGTAGTGGCACACTCACAGCTCACCACAGTCTCAACCTCTCAGACCCAGGCAATACTTCCACCTCAGCCTCCCTAAGAGCTGGAACTATGGGCACACGCCATCATGCCTGGCTCTATTTTAAATTTTTTTTGTTGAGACAAGGTTTCACCATATTGCCTAAGCTAATTTTGAAACCTTGGGCTCAAGCAGTCCGCCCACCTCGATCTCCCTAAGTGCTGGGACCACAGGCATGAGCCACCACATCCAGCCCATTCTTTTTAGACATGTCTTTTGTAATCAACACTTGGTTGGATTTTTCATACTCTGATCATCTTTGCCTTTAAATGAAGCCATTATTTCATTTACACGCAATACATTGTTAATAAGTTTGGATTGAGTTTTCTGTCTTTACTCTCTTTCCAGATACACCCCACAAGAACTTTTTAAATCTTCAACTGAATTAACACACTCCCAATTTTAATGCGTTTGTTATTTGTTTTAATTCTATATATATAGTTAAATCTCACAAATTAATGTTCCTTTTCAGTTGCCCAAATTTTTACTACTTTGCTCTTCACTCCTATTTAAATTCCAACCCTTCCACCTGAGACCATTTTCTTCTAGGGTAAAGCACATGTTTTATAATCCCCTTTAGTTTGGGTATGCTGTTAGCAAATGCTCTCAGTTTTTGTCTGAAAATATTTTTTTCACCCTCAATCCTGAAATACATTTTAAATTGTCTTAGATTTTATTTTATTTAGATTTAGATTTATTTATTCTATTTAGATTTTAGAGTGGCAGTTATTTATTTCTGCATACTGAGAGAGCATTTCATTATCTTCTAACTTCCATTGCTGCTGTTGCAAAGTCAGCTGTCAATGTGACTATTACTCTTTTGAAGGTGCTATGCGTTTGATTCTGTGGCTGTTTTTTCATTACCCTCTTTGGGTTTTTTTTTCCCTCTGATTTGGGGAATTGTTGTTGTTTGAGGGTTTTGTTGTTGTTGTTGTTGTCCATTTGTATGACATATCACCACAGGAATTTGTGCCTAGGAATAGATTTCTTTTTGTTTATCCTGTCTTGAATTCCTATCGCAGAATATTCTGATTCTGGAAAAATCTCAGTCATTGTCTCAAACATTGCTTCTCCTGCATTATCTCTTACCTTCCCTCTAGGGCACTGACTAGACATATGTTAGATATCTCACTATATCCTCTATTTCACTATAGCACTCTGAGTCCTATCAGGAAACAGATAACACACTCAAACTGCTGAGGTGAGAAAAGCTTAATAAAAGAACTGTTTGTCAAGGGTAGAGTTTAATGTGACTGACAAGGAAGGGCCAGTCTGCTGGGAATAGTAACAATGTTGAATCATTGCTACTTATTAGACCTGAAGGGGCAGGGAGTGGGAATACTCCCAGAACCAAGAAAGGATGTCTGCACAGAGAAGCTACTTGACAGATGGACATACCAATCCTGTGGCCACCAGCAAGAAAGGAACCTAGGATATAAATATCCTGACTTCACTACACTCCCACCTTCTGACCCCCTGCTAGTGCTTACCATTACTCAAATCAACTGGAAGCCAGAGCTCAAGACAGCTTCTTAATACAGTCTATACAACTCAGCTTCCTGGGACACAGAGCAATGTAGGAAGTGACAGAAACTCTGCCTGGAGGGTCAAGCAAAAGATATCCAGCACAAGTTCTTGCTTCTCTTCTGCTTTCCCATATTTGTGTCCCTTTGTGCTTGAATTCTGGATAATTCCTTTTTACCTATCTTCCAATTCACTAGCTCTCCTTCAAACATGTCTAATCTGATGCTAAATCTTTCCATGGAATTTTTAATTTCAAATTTGGTATTTTTTATTTCTAAAATTTCCCTTTGGTTGTTTTTCTACTCTGTTCTATCACTTATAGATACCTATTTCCTGAAGACAGTTTTTAAACTTGTCTTTTATTTCCTTATTTATAGTCAGATAATTGTTTTATGATTCACCTGATAACTCTAATATCTGAGTTGTCTATTTTATCTGTAATTCTCGCTGGATGTCACCTGGAGTCTTGCTTCCTCGTGTTTCTGATTATCTTTTAACTACTTGCTGGATAATGTTTTTGAAAAAAACGCAGGAATAATTTGAGGCCTACAATGAAGCTATTTTCCTCCACAGGGAATTTGTGTTTGCCTCTTCCAAGGACCTAAGGACACAACAACCTAAGACCACCTTAAGCCAAATTAGGTGCTTGTGATTCCCTGGATTCCAGGCAATTAAAACCTGGCTGAAATTCATCTGGGTTTTTTCACATCTATTTCAGCATCACCCTGGAAGCAGTGGAGTGTCTTCTATTAGATTACCCACCCAGTGCAATCTCTGAGCTTCAGTCTCTGTTCCTTCAGCCCACAAGACTATCAAAAGAAAGGATCAAATTTTTCAGGATTGTCAAATGCCTTCAAGACATCAATAGCTTTCATGTCTCCTACCTCTTGGAGTCATCCTAGTCCTCACATGCTGGCCTTGTAACTCCTTGTAATATTGCCATCTCTTTAATGCTTTTCGGACCCTTGTTTATATTTTCTCCAGACTTTTTACTTGGAGAAGCTGATTTGAGTAACTTAGCACACCATTTCTGAAAAATAGGAGTCTTCTCAATCCTTTAAAAAAAAAAAACAAATTTATTGAGATATAACTCATACTGTACAATTCACTCATTTAAAGTGTACAGCTCAATGGTTTTGGTATATTACATTATTAATTTTTTAATTGTAGTAAAAATATGTATAACATAAAATTTGTCATTTTAATCACTTTTAAGAGTACAATTCAGTGGCATTAATTATATTTGCAATTGTTGCATAACTATTACCACTGTCTAATTCTAAAACTTTTTAATTCACTCCAAACAGAAACTCTGCAATCATTAAACAATAACCCCACTCTCCCTTCCCTGAAGGCCCTGGTGACTTCTAAACTACCTTCTGTCTTTATGTCTTTTCCTATTCTAGATATTTTATATAAGTGGAATCGGGTAATATTTGTCCTTTGGGTCTGGATTCTTTCCCTTGGCATGATGTTTTCGAGGTTCTTCCATGCTGTAGCATGTATCAGAATTTGATTCCTTTTTATGGCTAAATAATATTCCATTGTATGTATAGACCACATTTCCTTTATCCGTTCATCTGTTGATGGATACTTGGATTGTTTCCACCTTTTGGCCACTGTGAATAATGCTGCTGTCAACATTGGCAAACAAGTATATGTTAGAGTCCCTTCTTGATTATTTTGGGTATATACATACCCAAGAGGGAAGTTTCTGGGCCATGTGGCAGTGCTATATTTAACTTCTTGAGAAACCGCCATACCATTTTCCATAGCAGCTGCGCTATTTTATATTTCTGCCAGCAACGTACAAGGGCTTCAGTTTCTCCACGTCCTCACCAACACTTGTTATTTTTTATTTTGGGACCATAGCCACCCTAGTAGGTGTGAACTGACATATTGTGGTTGTGATTTGCATTTCCCTGATGACTAATGATGTTGAGCATCTTTTCATGGGCTTATTGGCCATTTGTGTATCTTTTTTGGAGAAACGTCTATTTAAACCCTGTCTCTATTTTGGAATTGGGTTGTTTGTCTTTTAGTTGTGAGTTGTAGCTCCCATTTCTTCTTAAACCCACTTGGATCAGATTTTCTCCACTGCTGCCCCAGTGAAAACTATTCGTGTCAAAGTCATCAGTAACCTCACATTGCTAAATCCAATGGTTGTTCTCTGTCCCCACCTTATGTGACCTGTCAGCAGAATGTGACTCAGTCAATTACCCTCCTCCCGGGAACACTTTCTTCCTCTGGCTCTCCTCCTGCCTCCCTGGCCACTCCTGCCCAGTCTTCTCTGCTGGCTCCTCCTCATCTCTCTGATTCTTGGCTCTTGGGACCACAGGGATGACCCTCAAATCTCTTCTTTGGCTTCACGCATTCCCATGGTGGTTGTATCCATACCCATGGCTTTCAATATCACCTAAATACTGACACCTCCCTAGTGTTCACCTCCACCCTGGGCCTCTCCCTGACTCCGACAGCAGCACTTGGATAGACATAGGCATTTCATGCTGATATGTCCAAACCACACATTTGACCTCCCCATGTCACCGTGTCACACCTGGTGACTCCAACCTCCCAGCCTCTTGGATCAGAATTCTTGGAGCACCTAGATTCTCTTCTCTATACCCACATCCCATTCCCTAGGAAACCCTGACAACTCTACCTGCCCCTTGGTGCCCCCACCCCCACTGCCACCATTCTAGCCAAGGACATCACCAGCTCTCACCCAGTGCGGCCTGCCCACTCCCACCCTTCCCAAGAAAGAGTGGTTCTTGAATAATACACATGAAATCATGTCATTCCCCTGCTCAAAGCCTTCCAGTGGCCCCATCTTATTCAAAGGAAATGCCAAAACCTTCACTGTAATCGTCAAGGTCATGACATGGTCCCCACAACCTCACTAGCCTATCCTACTCTCTCCTCACTCACTCCACCCCAACAACACTGGCCTTTCTTTCTATCCCTTGAACACACCATGAATACAAGTGTCTTAGGGCTTTCTGTCCAGAAGTTTCCATGTGGCCCTCTCCTTAAATCCTCAGGTCTTAGCTCAAGTGTTTCCTTCATAGTGAAGGCATTCCCAACTGCCCTATTTAAAACTGAAGACAAGCCGGGCTCAGTGGCTCGGCCTGTAATCCCGCACTTTGGGAGGCTGAGGTGAGTGGATTGCCTGAGCCCACAGGTTCTAGACCTGCCTGGGCAACTTGGCGAGACCTCATCTCTACAATAAATCAAAAAATTAGCCGGGCATGGTAGTGCGCGCCTGTAGTTCCAGCTACTTGGAAGGCTGAGGTGGAAGGATCGCCAGAGCCCAGCAGGTCGAGGCTGCAGTGGCCGGGAGCGGCCACTGCACTCCAGTCTGGGCAACAGAGTGAGACTCCAACTCAAAAAAGAAAAAAAAAACTGAAGACAGACTGGATGCAGTAGCTCACACCTGTCATCCCAGCACTTTAGGAGACTGAGGCAAGATGATTCCCTGAGTCCAGGAGTTCGAGACCAGCCTGGCAACATGGCAAGAGCTCATCTCTACAATTAAAAACAAAGCAGGTGGGTGTGGTGGCAGGTGCCTATAGTCTCAGCTACTTAAAAGGCTAAGGCGGAAGGATCACCTGAGCCTAGCAAGTTGAGGTTGCGGTAGCTGTGATCATGCCACTGCACTCTAGCCTGGGCAACAGAGTAAGACTCCAACTCAAAAAAAAGAGGAGGAAGACGCTCAGACACATCCCTGCTCCCCCAACTCCCGCCTTATTCGGGTGAGCAGCACTTAGCATCCGACATACCGTGTTTGCCCCCATGTTGCCCCTAGGTTCTTGCTCCCCCTAGGCTTTTGTCCCCTGGAATGTTGCCTGCCTGTGATGGTGCTCAGCACACTTTTGCGGACTGAATGACAGATGCCCCAGGAAGCAAAAAAGAAATGCCTGCCCTCTGAGGCAGGTTGGGGATGAGGGAGCTGGACCCCAGCAAACTCAGAACAATGAGGGAATAGTCAGGGAAGGCTTCCAGAAGGAAGTGGTTTTAGGGTGAGCCCTAAAGGCTGAGGGGGATTAGCCAGGTGATAAGGAGAGCTTCAAGCACAAGGACTGCACATGTGGAGGTCCAGAGGCAAGAGAAGAAGGGAGAGGCAAGCAGGGCTGGAGGACAGAGAGCTGAGAGTCAGAGGTGATGGCTCTGCATGCCAGCTGGGGCTCTGGGTGCTTGGGAGCCATGGAAAGTAACACATTAGGAAAACTCCAGCTTGGGTGAGAAGGTGGCAGGGAGACCTTGGAAGTGGGGAGACCTTGGCCATGGAGAGATCCAGGAAGAAGCTAACATGAATGAGAGGCTACAAGCAAGGACCAGCCCCCCACCATCCCCGTCCCAAGGTCACACATGTTCCTGCCCAGCCCCAGCCCTGGTATCCCTTCCCCCAATCTGCAATGCTCTTATCTGCCCCAGACCCCTGCCCTGTTAGGGTCCACCTCAGGACCCAGCCTCCACCCCGGGCTCCCTACTCCAGGAACCCAGGCCCTGGTCATGGTGGCCTGCTGGCATGTGCTGCCCACAGCTGCTGTCTTCTGCTTCAGAGAGCCCCAGGGACCGAGCAGCCCATGAACCTCCTGTGCTGGCTGAGCTGCTGCCCACTGGCGCCAGCAACGATAGCCCCCAGCTCAAGGAGAAAACCTATCAGCACTTGCCAGCCTGAGTCTCTACCACCACCCAGTCAGGTACTGGGGGCACCTCGGGCACCTGCTGTGTGCCAGGACATGGGGAGGGGAGCCCCAGATCCAGGCTGCAGAAGCCCAGGTCAGCCCAGGGGTTGACCCACTTCCTGGCCAAGGGCAATGGGCCCCTGTCTGTGAATCATGACAGTAGCCTCAGTCCTGAAGGGCTGATGGGGGATCCAGTCATGTTGGTGCATGCCACGACTTGCTCACTTGCAGGGCAGCCTTGGAGAGGGGGGCCTTGGGCAGAGGAGGGTGTGGAGACTCAAAGCCTCTCCCCATGCTTGAGTCTGGGGAATCATCGATTCTTGAACAATCAGAGACTGCCATGCACAGCCCCTACCTTCCTGTTGGAATCCCCTTCCTATTTTCCCCATAAGCCCAGCCCCGGTTTGCATACCCTCAGGAGCAGGGAGCTCACCCCCAATGTGGTCACACCTGTCCCCTTTGACTGGACAGATGAGGCAGCAGCTGCCACCAACTCTATTTAGAACTTTCCAGGCTAAGTCCCTGCCTCCAAAGCCCCCGCCCCCCAGCAGTGACCCAGAGCTCACAGCTGCCCCCTAACCCAGAGGCCCCTAGACAAGCTGCTCTCTGCAGCCAGGGTGTGATGACAACTGAACAATGGCAGCAGGAGGGAGAGCTCCCCTGATGCCCCCTTCGGAAGGCTGATGCCGGCCCCAAGTAGAGCAGCAACCCCTGCTAGAAGACCACACAGCCGCCCAGGTCACAGCAAGGTGGCCTCCCTGCATCCCACCATGTTCCCAGCCCCTGCCCTCCCTGGTCATCAGTGGTCGGTCCTGTTCCCTACCCCAAGAACATTCTGTGTTGAATGCCCTGGGGTCTGGGGACTGCCTTCCAGAGCCATCAGTTCTCCAACTTGCATGCATTAGGCTCCTGCTGTGTACCAGACACAGAGCTGAGGGTACAGTGGGGACCTTGCCTTCCACGCAACAGCAGAGGGGCCTACACGAAGCAGATAACCCTCAGACAGTAGCAAAGTGCAGAGAGCAGAGGGTGGAGTCTAGGTCTGGGTCATGGTGGGAGGCCTGCAGGGATGGGGTAGACAGCATCCCAGGCAGAAAGCAGGGAGGAGGCTGGGAGCACCAGGATGTTGAGCAGCAGGGAGACCAGAGTGGTGGGTCCAGAGAGGGCTGGAGATGGCAGGGCTGAAGCTGCAGAGGTGGCAAGGCCAGGTTCCCCAGGGAGGGACTTCGTTGGGACACTCAGACATGGCCCTGGAGGCCTCTGAGCCAGGAGGGAGAGACATGGTGAGATGTGGGTTTTGTGGGACAGTGGAGAGCACCCCTGGCACCAGGACCCCAGAGTTCGGGAGCTCACCCCCTCCTGCCCCCGACAGGCCATGAACACCCACTATGATCTGCAGTTGGCCCAAGAGTTCAAGGACACCTGTGGGAGGTCTGCCCCTAGCTCTTCTAGCTCTTCTCAGGCAGACAGTCACATCTTGGAGCCAAACTTCCCAGGGAGCTCCAACCAAGCAGCCGGCCCTGGAAGTAGCCATGCCCAGCCCCAGTGGCAAGACTGGGGGCCAGGCAGAGCAGCCTACAGAAACACTCAGGACAAAGACATACATTGGCTTCCTAGGGCTGAGCAACAAAGCACCACACACCAGACAGCTTAAAACAAAGTTCCCATCTCCCAGTCCTGGAGGCCAAATCTCTGATACCAAGGTGCTGGCAGGGCCTTGCTTCTCTGAACCTGCAGGGAGAATCCTTCCCCACTGCTTCTGGTGTCTCCCAGCAATCCTGGGTGTTCCTTGGCATGAAACTGCACTCTTATCTCTGCCCCTGTGCTCACCTGACCCTGTCCCTTGCATGCCTGTATCTGAATTTCTCCTCCTTATGAGGACAGGGGCCATTGATTAGGACCCACCCTAATGAGCTCATCTTAACTTGATGTGTGCAAAGACCCCACTTCCAAATAAGGTCACCTTCACAGGTACTGGTGGTCAACTTCAGCATATCTTTTCCAGGGGGGTCACCACTCAACCCACAACAGTCATGATACCAAAAACCATCCACAGGGTGGGCGTACGTCCCATTTACTCATCCCTTCAAGGTGTTTGGCAACAGAGACAGTGACACTGCCATACAGGGACCCCATGGGGTTGGCACTTACCGAGAGCACCTACACATTGTGCCACACCTTACCCCGGTGTGCTCCTTGCAAGGATTCTGGAAGTGAGTGCCATCATCTCCATTTCACAAATGAGGCAGCTGAGGCTCAGAGAGCATCAGAGGCTTCCCTTGAGATCCACAGTACATCCACATGGAGCTGACCTAGACAGCAAGGGCGCCCACTTGGTCATTGCTCACCCCCGAGGGCAGGTGCCCTTCCAGGTCCTATTGCGTATTTCACTGGGGTTCTGATGTCATGGAGGGTTGTCCGCCCTCACTTGCCATCTTTAGGCTGCTGGAGGGCTAGCCGTTTGTATCCTCCCTCTGCACCAGGTCGTATTTCCAGAAATCCAATAATCTTTAAAACCGCTGGGGCCAACTCTTTTCATTTGTTTGTATTATGATGTGCCTCACGCAATTTGTCAGTTTTAACAGCTCTCCCCAAGGCAAGTCACCAAAAAAAAAAAAAAGCCACTTCTCATCCTGCCTCTGAATTCGAATGTGCATAAAGTTCCTTTTTTATTCAGATCAACCATGCAAAATGCATGAATCTTCCCTAATAAGCTAATAAAACGCTCTCCTCACACAAGGTGGGAGGGTTGCGAGAGCGCCATGAACTGCCCGCCCCATCCACCCCTCCCGAGATTCTCTTCCCCTGGGATCCTGTCCCCTGCGGGTCTCTGCTCACCGGCCCCTGGCTGAGGCCTCCCCAGTCACCCTTTGTAGAAGAGCAGCCCCCACCCCGCCCGCCCAGCCCTTCCGGCTTTATTCCCCCATGGCACGGCCATCGTCTGAGAGCTGTCATTTGTGCCTTTTACCTGGCTTACTGCCTGCACCCCACAGACTGGAAGGTCCTGGAGAGCAGGAATGTCTCTCTCGGAATCCCCCGCACACCACCTCGGGCTCCTCCATACGCCAGGGACATCTGTCTGTCCTCTCCGTTCCTCACATACCAGGCACATCTGTCTGTCTCCCTCGGGCTCCCCCATCACCAGGGACATCTGTCTGTCCTCTCTGTTCCTACACACCAGGGACGTCTGTCTCTCTCGGGCTCCCACACCAGGGAAGTCTGTCTCAAGGGGCCATGGGCAACTTTCTGCACAGGCCAGGTAGGATGGAGACGCTCAGGTGTGGAGCCTTCGCCCCCTCCAGCCCCCACGCCCGCTTTCCCCGCGGGCTTCTCTCTGGGCAGATCCGCCCAGCAGGGGAGCCAGCCTCTTACATTGGGCACAGCCCGTTGGCTCTGATTGGACCAGCTTGTGTCACGTGATCACCCTGAACCAATCTCCTTGGCCACAGAGGTCTGTGAGGCTCTGATTGGCCAGACCTGGCTCCCACGCCCTCCCTGGAGAGGGAGGGGGCTGGGCCTCTCTTCCCCACCTGAAAGGGGTCTGGGCTCTGGGCGGGGCGACCTGTGCCACACCAACCAGTGACACCAGGAGTCAGCGGGGGTGCTGGGGAGGCCTGAGGGCAGCATCATCCAGGGGTATCCCGGTGGCTCAGGGCCTGAGGCACATGCCAGCTGCTGTGGCAACTCCAGGGAGGGACACAGGGTTCCCAGAGGGGATCAGGACACTCACTGATGAGTAGCCCACTGTCTCCACAGGGGCCGGCAGGGTGGGGACGGTACAGGACACGGGTGGCTGCCAGACAAATGTTGGAGCCTGGTGGGACTAGTTCTGCTCAGCTGGGTCGGCCTCTGGGATCAGCAAGTGGGGGCTGGGCAGGGGACCCTCCCCCCGGGAGGGCTGCAACAGGTGCTGCCAGCTCTGCCCGAGGGACCCTCCCTGTCCCTGGCTCCTCTCGCTAACTGAGCCCTTTTCTTCAGAGATGCCTCCTGCCTGGGTCAGTTCTCAGTCTTCCTCCAAGCCAGTCTCCACCCTGTCCCACCAGTCTCCTGTTGCCTCACTTTAACCGTTATGTGCCGACTCTCTCTAGCCCTCATGGGGTATCTCATTTCTCTTTATTTCAAAGACACTTATCTCCCTCACCTTTATCTCCTTTTCACTGTTTTCCTGTCCCCCGGAGCCAAGGGGGCAAATGAGAAGAGGGGTGGGGTGCGATGGCTCGGCCTGTAATCCCAGCACTTTGGGAGGCCGAGGCGAGTGGATTGCCTGAGCCCGCGGGTTCGAGACCAGCCTGGGTGATCTGGCGAGACCTCGTCTCTACAATAAATTTTAAAAGAAAAAAATTAGCCGGGCGTTGTAGCACGCACCTGTAGTTCCGGCTACTTGGAAGGCTGAGGCGGAAGGATCGCCGGAGCCCAGCAGGTCGACGCTGGGGTGGCCGTGAGTGTGCCACTGCACTCCAGCCTGGGCGATGGAGTGAGGTTCCAACTAAAAAAAAAAAAAATTTTTTTAAATGAGCCTGGGAGTCAGCGCGAACCTGTAGTCCCAGCTACTGGTGAGACCAAGGCAGAAGGGGTCACCTGAGCCCAGAAGTCGAGGCTGCACTCCAGCCTGGACAACAGAGTGAGACCCTGACTTTAAAAAAAAAAAAGAAAACAGAGGAGGGACCACACACGCATTAAAATAGCTACTTTAAAAAAAATAGAAAATAACTAGTATTGGCAAAGATGTGGATAAATTGGAACACTTGTGCACTGTTGGTGGGAATGTAAAATGGTGCAGCTGCTTTGGAAAATGGTATGGAGTTTCCTCAAAAAAGTAAATATAGAATTACCACATGGCCCAGTAATTCCACTTCTGAGTTTATACCCAAAAGAATTGAAAGCAGGCATGTGGAACAGACATTTGCACACTCATTACTCATGATAACCAGAAGCTGGAAGCAACCCAAGTGACCATCACTGGATGAACAGATAAGCAAATATGCTGTGAACAAGTGGAATACTATGCAGCCTTAAAAAGGAAGGCGATTCTGGCACACGCTACTACATGGATGAAACTTGAGGACGTCATGCTGAATGAAATTAGCCAGTCACAAAAGGACAAATGCTGTATGATTCCATTCACAGGAGATCCCTGCAGCAGTTGAATCTGTAGAATGGTGGGTGCCAGAGGTAGGGGGATGGGAAATAAGGAGTGAATGTTTAATGGGAACAAAGTTCCGGCATGGGAAGATAAGTTCTGGAGATGGACAGTGGTGATGATGGTTGAGCAATATTATGAATGTGCTGAATGCCACTGAACTGCAGGCTTAAAAATGGTCAATTTGGCCAGGTACGGTGGCTCACACCTGTAATCCTAGCACTTTGGGAGGATGAGGTGGGAGGATCACTTAAGCGCAGGAGTTCAAGTCTGCAGTGAGCTGCGATTGGGCCACTGTACTCCATCCTGGACAACAGAGCGAGACCATAACTCAAAAAAAAAAGAAAAAAAGTTAAGTTTTATGAGATGTGTCTTGTACCACAATTAAAAGTTAAAGTAAAGCCAGAAGAAGAGGAGGGAGAAGTGGGGGAGGGGAAGGAGGAGAGTGGGGAAGGGGAGAGAGGGCTCATAGACCCCACTGGCCTGGAGAAGAGTGAGGCTGGGGTCTGGTCGGCCCTCAGGGAGCAGGTGGGCTTCGCCCCCCCTCTTTTAGCCGCCTTTGCCCTCTTCAGGGCCAGAGCAGTGAAAGGGAAGTTGGCTGGGTACGGGGTGGACATCACAGGGACGCCAAGTGTCCAAAGAGGCTACAGGAAGATCACAACCTTGGGACTAGAAGGGACAAAGGACAGTCTGCCACAGCCAGGCAGGGACTCAAGGAGCTCCGTCTTCATTGGTCTTGGGGCTACACGTGGATTCCAGGAGGCACATGCCCGGGCGTTTGTTTGTCTGGGGTGGTTTAGGTTTTAGGAACCTGCAGTGGGTGTGATTCATTCACCCCTGTGGGCAGGAATTCCTGAGAACGCTCAAATCAGCCCTGCACCGTTTTTCCAGAAACCCTTTGTGACTGCAGGGACAGATCAATTGTGAAGGACGAATAATCACAATGTTCAAGGTGCCACAGGACCAGAAGCTTCCGAAGTCCTCCCAGAGTGAACAAAATGCCACTTCCACCTCCAAGTCCCCTTCTCCTGAAAACTGTCATCATTTTGTGGCTGAGACCAATGACCTGGAAAATGCAGCCTCTTTTTATGACACAGCTTAAGGCGAGAGGACAAGCCAGCTGGCATTGGGATTGGCACCATCGGGGACTTTCACAGGATGGCATTTCATCTTTTGACACTCAGTTTTGCAAATCTGCTCAGAAACGTGCCCAGTCCAAGTCAACAGCCTCATTCTGGGCATGCTCGCACATCCAGGGCTACCTAGCTTCTTGTGGGCCTGCATTCTGTGGCTTTCTACCTGTGCCCCAGGACTGCCAGAACTGTGCCTGTCACATTGCTGTGCAGATTTGGAGCCAGGGCCCAGCTCAACCCCACTTCTGTGCCCTTGGCCGGGCTATGTGACAGGACACGTCACCTCTCCAGACTGCTCACTCCTTCAAGGAGAGCGACAGTAGAGGGTCATCTAAGACTAGGCAGGTAGGACCCTCTGCATGGCGCCCAGCAGCTGCCAAGCATACAGTTACACCACCCGCCATGTATGGCCTCTTTCTCTGTCACATGTGGGCCGGTGCAGCTGGGCTTCTCTGTGTCCTCTGAGAAGTCTCAGGAGTGGCAAAGGGACCCTTCTCTGGGCTTTTTCACAATGCCACACACTCTGGGCTCTCCTCTCCCCAGCTGCTCCCCTCTGTATTGTCTGCCCATATTTAAACGTCACCATCCCTTGAGGCTTGGCCTGACACTCTCCACCCTGTGACTTTGGAGACCACCAATCCCAGATAGCTCCGCAGCTCTCCACACCCTGTAAATCCAATGGGGGCGGGGGTGTACAATGGCTGTCTCCTCTAAGATGCTCCAGCACCTCCCACTTACTATTTGCCAAGTCACATAGAGCCTGGTCCCTCCTCCTCCCCAGAAGGGCACCCTCTGATCTCTTGCCCAAGCAAGGTCCTGGATCCAGTTGATCTCATGCTGCCTCCCTGTGCCCAGGATGGCCACACCACACCCTAGTCCTCAACACTTCTGTGTTAAACAAGGGCAAGAGAGAGTTGGCCCCAGGGGAACCCTAGTGACATCAAGAGCCTGGGGTAGCTAGACACCCCATCCAGGGGGCCGCTCATGGTCCTGGGTAGACCCTGGCCCCCTCTGCTTGGCTGCAGCACATCGCTGGAGGCACTGATGAGCCTGCTGTCCACCACGGAGCAGTAGCATGGTTTGCCCACCTGGAGGGGCAGGGCACCTGGGAGCTCATTCACACCTACCCGAAGGCATGAGCCTCCTCGCCAGATATGGGTGGGCCAACGACAGATCGGGGGAACTGCTTCAGGCCACAGCCCATCCAGGGGACTGGGTGTAGAGTCTGCAGTGACAGGGACTCACCTGTGGCCTCATGTATGCACGTGCACACCGAGGCATTCAGGCACAGGAAGGCACATGCCCCTGTGCCCAGTCACAGGCAGACGCACTCAGAGCCTGTTGACGCAGGCGTCTCCTCCCAGTCCCTACCCTGGCCTGAGACCTCCTAGTGGACAAACACTGTGCCTGCTTCCCTGCACCCCCCACGTCCAGGCCAGGCCCGGCACGAAGTGGGCGGCCAGTGGGTGTGAAGGGAGCTGGAACTCCCTCAGATTTGCTTGCCCATCCACATCGAAATGCTCCTGGCCCCCTGGGTTGAGTGGTGGTGGGAGGATGGACTTGAGGCAGTGAAGGTGCGTCCAGGCCCCACCCCCACTGAGAACCACTGCAGGCAGACCAAGGCAGGGGGCCAGCTGCTGCCCAGCCAACAGAGCCGGGAGCAGGAGAGGAGGGCAGCCATCCTCATCTTCATCAGGCAGGGACCCCTGAGACAGTCTGAGCCCCATCCTCCAGCCTCCTCAACACCCCGGCAGAATCCGCACCAGACCTTGCCCTGACAGACCCCTTCCCACCCCTCCTTCCCGCTTCTGGCTCTTTGGGAGTGTCTGTCATCTGGGGTTCCCGGCTGTGTCCCCCATCAGTCCCCCTCAGTCTGCAACCCCAAGGGTCCTGTCTCTCCATTTCACCCTCTCTGGCACGATCCCAGCAGAGTTGAAAGGGCACTGGGTGTTGCTCCAGGCTCCAGGGCCAGCCCTGCCCTGCCCTTGTGTGACTCAGGGTGAAGCCAAGAGGGAAAGGCTAGAACCAGACAGTGCCGGAGTGTGCTCAGCTGTGGGCAGTGGTGGGGCCGGGGGTGGGGGCCATGGTGTTTCCATAACTACCACCAGTGGGGGTAAACCCAAATCAGGGCCTCGTGCCGGCTCCCACCCACCAGTGGTGTTGCCTGGGCCACCCTCCAAGGGCGCCTTATCCCCAGGTGCCCCATGAGCCAGGCTGTGGATGGAAGTTGACCCCACCTTGCTGTGTTATGTGATCCTTGGCAAAGCCCTTTCCTTTTCTGGGCCTCAGTTTCCCAAGTTATACATTGAAGGGCTGAACCAGGGTAGGTTTCAAATACTTGTTAACCAAGGTACCCAAGTTAACCAGGGTTCCCATGTCAACCACCCTCCCCGAAACCCCACCCAGACCCTGGTCCTGGAGCCCCACCCCTTGCCCCAGATACAGACTCCCCAAAAGAGAGCAACCCACCTGCCCTCCTGGGGACCACCCCGGTTTCTCTACAGCCCGTCCCTGTAAGTGCTTTCCAAACAGGCCAACCTTACCATGCTGGCCTGGGTCCTTGGGGACACCCCAGCCCTGAGGTCTCTGCATTGAGCCTGCAGGACCTTGCAGGGCCCAGAGAACATCCTCTTCCACTCAGAGAAGGTGAGAGCTGCAGGGGCCCATGGCTGGTGCACCAGGTGTGGATCGGACCCACCGGTTTGGAGTCCCAGCTCTGTCACTTTCAGGGGTGTGGCTTGGACACCTGGCTCCATCTCTCAGAGCCTCTGTTTCTTCATCTGTGAATAAGGCCGCTGTGGGAGGGATGATTGTGGGAGGGGTCTATTCCCCGGGGACAGAGTCTCCACACCCGGGAGAGAGTGGAATCCGGCTGCAGACCTCAGGCACCCACAGAGAACCCAGCCAGGCAGCACCCCAAGCCTGGCCCAGAAAGGAAAGCTTTCTCTGAGAATTTTAGGAATGGCTCACCCCTCAACCCACTGTTGGTGTCTCCATTCCCAACCAGTTCCACTCCGTCACCATAACAACCCACATCCCATAATGAACAGCTGAGGGACAGAAGGGCTGTGATGCTACCTTTGAGGGATCTGGCCTTACCCCAGCTACAACCTCCCCCTTCAGGCTGTAGCAGGCCTGACATCACCCTTGCTGTGGGTTCCTGAGGTGACATGCAATGGTTAAGAGCCAAGGCCTGGACCTGTCCCCACTCCAGCAACTGGTAGCTGGCAACCTTTTTTAGCTCTCTGGGCCTCAGCATCCCTATCTGTAAAATGGGAGCCGTGATAGCGCCTGCCTCCTGTGCCGTGCTGAGATCAATCCCTGGCATGTGATCAGCCCCGGAACCACTGGCTGGAGCTTTTATGCCCGGCACCCCACGCAGGTCCTGCCAGTGCCTGACTCCATACAAAAAAATGCTGAATTAGAGACAGAGGCTTTTTCACCTGACCAGAAAGTATAGAGCCTTCACCTCCCCTCATGCACCCTGGGGCTGTGTTAAGACCCTAGAGGACAGGCGTCGTGCTTAGCCCCCATTCCTGTTGCTGTTGGAGGAGGCTGTTCGGAATTAAGGATTTTCAGGGCTTGTGGGAGGAATGGGATTGTGGAAAGGTCACAGAAGGGACCGTTTCCAAAAAGACCCCAAAGCCACTTACCCATCAGCCTTGTTCACCCTGACTCTGCTCAACTCATAGGTCTCCATACGGTTAAGAGGAGACCTCCGTCGGGGCCACAGATGGCAAAATCCTTTGCTCTACACATGATGCATAGGGGGTGCTTAATAATGGGCATGGGAGCCGGGCTCGGTGGCTCAGCCTGTAATCCCGCGCCTTTGGGAGGCTGAGGT